>NW_006921642.1:5610718-5626664 GCF_000298275.1 Orycteropus afer afer
TGTGTGTGTGTGTGGAGAGAGAGAGACAGAGACAGAGAGAGAGAGAGAGAGAGAAAGACTGGGCAATCTACTTCCATAGAGATACTCCCTCGGAAACCCAAGCAGAAGTCACTATGGGTCGGAATCTGTTCGACAGCAGTGAGTTTGGTTTTTGCTTTATATATCTATTTAGTTATTTATTTGTATCTGAGTTGTGTGTGTATATAAGGAGCTCTGGTAGAGCAGTGGGTAAGGCATTTGGCTGCTAACCAGGTCTGTGGTTCAAGTCCACCAGCTGCTCTGAGGAAGGAAGAGGAGGCCATTTACTTCCATAAAGATGTACAGCCTTGGAAACTCAATGGGAGTCACTATGAGCCAGGATCTAGTTGATGGCAGTGGATGGGATATATATATATACACAAAAGAAAACCCACTGTCATTGAGTCCTTTCCCACTCATAGTGACTCATATGGTTTCCAAGGCTTAAAATCTTTATGGAAGTAGATTGCTTCATCTTCCTCCCACAGAGCAGCTGGTGAGTTTGAACCACCCACCTTCTGGTTGGTAGACAAATGTCTTACCACTACACCACCAGATAGGTAGGTAGGTAGGTAGGTAGGTAGGTAGATAGATAGACAGATAGACAGATAGACAGATGTAAAGTTTTGCTTACTTGTTAGCTTTATAAAAATGGATTGATACTGTGTTTATTCTTCTCTTATCATGCTTTTATTTCTTCTTATTTTTTTTTCTATTCACCCCAACTGATTTGTGTAGTCATATTTCAATCATTTTCATTACTCAAAAGAGCGATTCTTAAATGTTCAAAACCAGGACTCCTTTACATTCTTAAAATTCCTTTAACAGCCATCAAAAATTTATTCATTGGAGTGTGAGTTCTACGAGTGGTAATTTTGAAAGGACTAGCAACATTGTACTCTGTTACATAAAATCCATTGGTTTATCTTGTACTTTGAATGGATGTTATCCATGCATGATTTTGTAACTTTACAAATTGCTCATTTGAAAAATGTTTGTCATAAAGTTATGTAGGTCTTCTAATATTAATACTGTTCATCTTAACAATATTTAGAGAAACCACACATTATATTCACTGGTATTTTTATCAAAAATCTTTAAGTATTGTGAAACTATCAAGCTTATATTGGCAGATGAAAGTTTTACAAAATTTCAAATTTTCCTTAAAATCTCAAAGTTTTCATAGGTAATTGATACAGTCAACTATTTTCCTTAAAACACAGATTCACTTTGTTTTTTTTGTTGACAAAATGTCTGTGAAATTCTGAACTTGTAGCTTGTATATCTGTCATTCTTTTTATGAAAAAATTGCATCACTTGATAAAGCTGTGGAACTTGTTCACAACTCAATTGCAAAAGAGTGTTTCCTAGAAATAACCATCATAGTTTCGTAAACAGTTAAGGTGCTTCAAGTGTACTTGCTAATCTATTACATACAATATTAAAATAATGTGTTTCCAAGGCTTGATACTTAATAAAATTAGTAAGAATTACTGTTTCAGCATCACATTCTTACATGAAATTCATATTTTCTTTTCCGTTGCTAGGACATCCACTGACTTCCATATGTTTTTTTTACAAATAATGTGACTACATTAATAACATGCATACATATAATGTTTGGCATAGTGTACTTATGAAACTAATGGAGGTGGGAGCTGTGCAATTCTCAAGAAGAAAACATATAACATGAACTTTATTTTCATAAAAATATGGTACTAGTGAAGTTCGATGATACTGCCTTGCCTTCTACTAAGCACTTTAAGTGCAAATGTTGTTCAGGGAAAAAGTCAAATGATCTTGTGGAATGATATGAAAATAATCATGACCTTATGGACCCTCAAAAAAGTTCTCAGTTACATGCAGAGCTCTGTAGACCAACTTTGAGAATTCAGGTTAATTTTACCCATTGTAAGTATGTTGTTGTTGTTGTTATGGGCCGTCGAGTCATACCCGACTCATAGCGACCCCTTCTTGGGTTTCTGAGGCAGTATCACTACGGAAGTAGGATTGCCCAACCTCCCTTCCAAAATATATTTCAATATAAACATAAAAAAGACCAAGTTCACAGGTCAGAGAGAGATCAATGGAACCCCCAAGACTATGGCCCTGAGTCACCTTTTGGGCCTGGAATTTAACTCACTCTTGTGGCTTAATTCTCAGGCAAACAGCAGATAGGCCTAAGAGCCAAACAACCAAACTAGAACAATCAACCATGGGAGATCAGAAGGGTAGCATTTTCACAGGGAGAAAGATAGGGAAGCAGGAATGTATAGTCAAGAAGGAGATACAGCAAGGGTAAGCACAGGGAGGAAGTGGGAAGAGAGCTGTTACACCATGAGGAATGTAACCAATATCACAAAACAAATATGTATGGTAGTAGAAAAATCCTACTAGACAGAAAATAACAAATGCTGATGAGGATGTGGAGAGATTGGGACTCTCATACACTGCTGGTGGCACTGTCAAATGATACAACCCCTAGGGAAAACAGTATGGCAATTCCTTTAAAATTTGGAATCGGAAATAACCATTTGACCCAACAATTCTATTGCTGGGTTATATCCTAAAGAAGTGAGAACCAGGACAAAAGCAGATATATGCACACCCATGTTCATCACAGCACTGTTAACAATAGCCAAAAGATGGAAACAACCTAGGAGCCCATCAAACAGAAGAATGGATAACCTAATTATGGTACATACACACAGTGGAATACTATGTAACCCTAAAGAATCTGCAAAATGTAGAATCTGTAAAATACCATATAACATGGAAGAACTTGTAGGACATTATAATGAATGAAATAAGTCAATCACAGAAGGACAAATATTGTATTAGTCAGTTATTTTAAAAAGTCAAGAAAATGTTTAAATGGGGAAGGAAACTTTCTTTGTTGGTTTCCAGGGATGGGAGGGGAGAGGAGGGAACACTGTTAGACAGGTAGAGACAAGTATTGATTTGATTGAAGAGAAGGGAAATGTGCCAAATGTGAGTGATCAGCGTAGTGGCATTGAGGAAGACGAAGACATAGAGAGAGAGATACATGGGAGGTACAGACAACAAAGATGAACCTTTTTGCACATACGGTACTGTGTTGTTAGTGATGGCAAACATTGCTCTATGGGTGGATCAATGGGTGGACAGGATGAAAGATCAGGTATGTCTCTGCAGGGGTGAGTGTGCCTATGACCATGTATAGGGTTGGCAGACAATCTTTCTACAAGTGTATTGGTATGTTCTATAAGAATTCCCAGGTATATAACAGAGCTGACGAGGAATAAGGTTGTAGTCACTTCTTGGCCACAGCCAGCTACCCAGAGGGAACCAGTAGTTGGACCTGTGGGCTCAGGACCATAGTCACAGGTGACATCAAATTCAATTGGCACAACATACTACACAAAAGCATTGTTCCACCTTCTACTTTGGAAAGTAGCAACTAGAATCTTGAAAGTTTTCAAGCAGCCATCTAGATACAATGATGGGTCTCTCCTCATCCAGGGCAAAGAAGAATGAAGAAAACCAAAGAAGCATCAAAACAATTAGTCCAAGGGACTGGTACACCATGCGATCCCCAGCCTATATGACTGTGAGACCAGAAGAACTAAATGGTGCCCGGCTACTACTGTAACCACTCAGAGGAGGATCTCAGTAGGAGATCCTGGATAGAGTGGGAGAACAATGTGGAACAAAATTCAGCATCATAAAAAAAAAAAAGTGACCAGATTTGCTGGTCTGATAGAGCCTGGCAGAACCACTGAGACTATGGTCCCTAGCTGCCCTTCAAGTCTGGAATTGAACGCACTCCTGCAGCTTCTAACCAAACAAAAGACAGACATATGAGCTGAACATTTACACTAGTTAGATACACTCCTTGGAGAGATCAATCATGGGAGAATAAAGGGCTGTGTATGCACAGGGAGACAGCTAGGAGGACAGGAGTGCATAGTATGGCAGGACACAGAGAAGAGGTAACTATGGGGAAGAAATGGGAAGAGAGCTGTTACACTGTGGGAAATTGCAGTCAATATCATGAGACAAAGAGTATGTGCACTGCTGTATGGAAATAAATTTTTTCTGTAAACTTCCACCCAAATCACAAGTGAAAAAATAAATGTGTATGAACTGTTGAAAGTAAAACAAATCTGCTTTGTAAAATTTCACCAAAATCACAATAAAAAGTTAAAAAATATTTATGTATGTCAATAGAATTAACTATTTTCCTGTGAAAAATATAATCATGTTATTCATATTTTTCAAAAGAATAATACCATAATAATGCCATATTGCAATCTGGAGATCTTCAGAAATTCAAATGAAAAAGTTTGAGTCTTTCTCATTTAATCACAGGTTAATGGTTTTGTTATCATCTGCTGTTTTGAATAGCCATTTTCAGTGTGCGAGAAAAAAAAAATCACTGGCAGGTTAATTTTGAGTCAGAAATTTTACATTCACAGATCAAAAAAAAAAAGACTTCCTGAAACAAACATAAAATACCAATTTTAAATGTAAATTTGATTTCACACTGTTAATGAACTATTGTGCTCATTTTTCCATTAATAAGAAAATGGTGCTAAAAATGTTCTTATTCATTTCTGGCACAGTTTTACATGGCTTTCTTCATGAATTCTTCTGTGATACAATCTGTGAGGATTATGACAGGTATATGTTCACCTGTGAGAGCTGAAATTCAACAGGCCTGCCTTGTTTTTCTCGGTCTCACAAGTGTTCCATCTATGACAGGATATAAATTATTACTTTTCTATCATCATCTCTTGGTGGAAAATATTTAAGTCTTCCTTCTCTGACAGGATTCTGCCTTATTCAGATTCTGTCTTTTGCAGGTTTTAATGTATTATAATTTTTCAAAATTAATATTGCAATATGCACTTCAAACAAAAACAGATGAGAATTTTAATTGTCGGACATATTTACTGTTGTTGTTATGTGCCATGGAGTCGGACCCAATTTATAATGACCTCTGCTTGGGTTTCCGAGGCAGTGTCCCTACGGAAGTAGATTGCCCAACCTTCTTTCGGAAGAGTGGCTGGTGGGTTTGAACCGCCAGCCTTCTGGTTAGCAGTCAAGTGCCTTAGGCATTTGGTAATTATGAAGTAGTTTTAATTTGCATTATCTTCATGACTAAAGAATTTATTTTTGCTTTTATTTGTGTGGTTTAATATTTACAATGAATATTTAATAATCATTCATAGAAAAGCACATGAAACATGAATGTACTGGTCTGTGTACTATCAAAAGAGCTACCTGTCATCAACCAAAAAAAATAACAGAAAATCCTCAGCATTCAAGAAACTGATCTCATTACCCATCGCATCACTACAGCCTTCCACCGCTCCAATGTAAGAACTATCTAAACTCCTAACATTATGGATTGACTTTGCCAGTTTATAAATTGTGAGGGTAAACATACATAATGAGATTTACACTTTCTATATTTCCCTTGAGCTGGCAACATCATTAGTCTGTGTTAAGTTATGAAAATATTATGTAATAACTAGAACAACAGCTAGAAAAGCTATACAAATACATACACTCAAAAAATTCAAAAAGTAATCATATAAAATGTTCAAGTAACCCATGAGAATGAAAGAAAAAATAAATAAATAAAAGAAATTCAGAGAAAACAAAAGAAATTAAAAATAATAATAAAATGATAAACTAAAACCCTAGCATATCAGTAATTCCATTGATTATAAATGGCCTCATTATACAAGTAAAATACAGTGATTGTTGGAGAGGTTTTAAAAATCTGATCAAAATCCTTTCTTTAAGAACCTAACTTCAAGTATAATGACATTAGTTGGTCGAAAGTAAAAGTTCAGAAGATGATACATTATATTAACATTAATCAAAGTAAAGCAGAAATGACTATATTAATATTAGATAACCAAAAAAAAAACCTCATTCCCATAGAGTTGGATCCGACTCATAGCGACCCCTCCTTGGGTTTCCAAGGCAGTATCACTACGGAAGTAGATGTTCCCACCTTCCTTCTGAGGGGTGGCTGGTGGGTGTGAACCACCAGCCTTCTGGTCAGCAGCCAAATGCCTTAGGGACTATGTCACCAGAGCTCCCATATTAGACAAAGCAGACTTTAAAACAAGAAAAATTACCATAGACATAGAAGTACAATACAATGATAAAAATCTCCCAATAAAACAAAGCAATCCTAAATGTGTATCCACCAAACAGTAATACCACAATATACATAGATCAGGGGGTAGTTGTGGTTCACTGGTAGAATTCTCAAGTCCATGATGGAGTTCTGGGTTTGATTCCTAGACAATGCACCCCCTGCACAGCCACCATTCATCTGTCAGTAGAGGCTGCGTGTCTCTATGGTGGTGAATAGATCTCAGCAAGTTTCTAGACTAATACGGACTAGGAAGGAAGGCCCAAGTATCTATTTCCAGGTATCTAAAAATAAACCAATGAAAATCTCAAGTATAATAATGGTCTATAACTGTTCATGGAGATGGCCCAATACAGGGTAGTGTTTTGTTCTTTTGTACATGGGACTGCTATAAGTCAGGGGACTCCATGGCAACTAATAATAGCAATGACATACATATGGGAAAGACTGGTACAATTAAAAGGAGAAATACAAAAATTCACTACTATGCATAGAGACATCTAATTCCTCTTTCAGCAATTGATAGAACAGCTAGGGAGAAAATCAAGAACATAAAAGAACTCATTAACACCATCAACCAACACTTTAACAAATAATAGCAAAATGCATATTTTTTTTCAAATGGCCACAACATAGATAACAAAATAGACAATATTCGGGACCATAAACAAACCCGAATAAATTTAAAAGTTGAAATCATAGTAAGGGGGTTCTTTGACTGCATAGAAGAAACTAGAAATCACTAACAGAAAGATCACAGGAAAATCTACAAGCACTGGAAAATAAGTAACATATTTTTAAATAATCTATGGGTCAAAGGAAGGCTCAGGGGAATTTTAAAAATACATTTTAGTGAATGAAAATGAGCATAAAACATGCAAATCTGCAGTACATTTCTAAAACAATGCTGTACTGTTAGAAATTAGAAAAAGTCTCATATCAATAAAATAAGTATATAGATATATTTGTGAATGAAACCCACGGATCAGAAGGTGTTCATTTCTTTCAGCTTAATGATAATTCTAAATTGACTATATTAGTTTGTACTCCCATCAGTACTGAATGATATGGCTCCACTTGCCTCACACTTAATTAAATTGATGTCAATTTGTTACTGCTTTGAGTTTAGTAATTTTGGTGGTTGTACAGTGGAATTCAATTTGAATTTTCCTCATAACCACTGTTATTTAGTAATTTTACATATTTTCACATTTTCCTATTGAATATCCTCCTTTTTTGCTAATACTTTGTCCCTGATTCTTATAGGTTATTCATGTTTTTTATTAATTTTAAAATTTGTTTATATACTCAGTATGAGAACTTTCTCCATTTATATTTGTTGCTAATACATTTTCCAACTCTATAACCTACTTTTTCACTCTCTTGTGGTGTCTTTCCTGAACAGGAAGTCTTAGTTCAATGGTTCAATGTGCTACAATCTTTAAATTTTTCTTTCCAAGGTGTATGCTTTGACCTCTGTACCAAGACTTTCCTTGCAACCAAATGATGCAGAGGTTCCCATATTTTTTTCTTGTAGAAGCTGTATTGCTCTGCCATTAGTATTTGGATCTACCATGCAACTGGATTTGGTTGTTTGTGTATGGTACCTTTCTCACAGCTATCTTATGATAAAATTTTCAGGCACTCTGGGGGTGTAGTGGTTAAGGCATTTGGCTACTAACCAAGAAGTTGGTGGTCCAAACACACCAGCTGTTCCATGGAAGAAAGATGAGGCAGCCTGCTTTCATAAAGATTTACAGCCTTAGAAACCCAATAGGATCACTATGAGTCAAAATTGACTTGGTGGCAGTGAGTTTGGCTGTAATGTCCAAGTATGTGTGAACTGTGCAAGATTTCCCTCTGCTCCGTTTTCCTTTTCTCCTATTGTTGCCACAGTACCTTATTGTCTAATTGCTATCATATAAGAAAATAAAAAAGCTTAAAGTCTGCTTCACTTAAGTAAAGATGTGTTGGCTGTTTTCACTATTTTTACATCCACATATAGAATGGCTATGTCTGGTTTTATGAAAATAAAGCAAAACAAATAAAAACTTACTGGGATTCTACTTGGGAACTCATTGAATCTATAGATAAATTTGAGGACAATTGATTTTATATGTAGTCTCCTAATCCATAATCAGACTAGGATATGTTCCATCACATATTTTTGGAGCTCTGGTGGCATAGTGCCTAAGGCATTTGACTGCTAACCCGAAGACTGGTAGTTCAAACCCACCAGCCACTCCTTGGAAGGACAATTGGGCAATCTACTGCAGTAGAGATACCACCTAAGAAACCTAAAGAGGGGTCGCTATGAGTAGAATGGAATCCATGGCAGTGAGGTCTGTTTTTTTTTTTTTTTTTAAATCGTATGTTTTACTTTATTTAAATCATTTTTAATAATGCATTATTGTTTTCTGTATAAACAGATATTTTGAACAACTTTCATTAGATTTTTATCTCAAAATATTTTATTTTCTTGTTATAATAGAGGCACATTGTTTGGAAATTTCTTCTTTAATTGTTCATGGCCAACAAAACAAAAAACAAACCAATTGCCATCAAGTCAATTGTGACTCAGAGCATCCCTAAGGGCCAGTGTAGAATTGTCCCATAATATTTCCAAGGTTGTAATGTTTATGGAAGCAGATTGCCACAGCCTTCTCTCTCAAAGCGAACAGCTGGTGGATTTGAACTGACAACTGTTCATTTAGCTGCCAAGCACTTAATCTCTGTTAAGTGTATTTGGATATTGACCATGCACCCAACAACCTTGTTGAATTCACTTATTGATTCTAACAATTTATCAATATAGTCTTTGGATTTTTTTTCCATAAACCCATTTATAAAGTCTTTAAGTAATGACAATTTTATTTTTCCCCTTATAATTCTAATACATAGCCCTTCCTTATTAAACCAGCTAAGACATGCAGTGCAATTTTGAATAGAAGTAGGGATAGCTGACATTTTAGGTACACTCTTGATCTTGATACACTTTCATTAGATCAACATTAAGTATGTTGTTCACTTTTCTTATCTCTGTCATGTTCTGTTTTTCTTTGAAGTCAGATCTTTATCAGAATAAAATGTCTTTTTCTTATTTACTAATAATTTTATCCTAAATGAAGGTGGAATAAAAATTAAGTGATCTTTTTCCATCTATGGAGATAATTTTCCTCTTTAGATGTTGATTTTGTGAATTACATCAAATGATTTTTCATTACTAAGCCAACACTTCATCATGGGTTGAAACCGACTTCAATACATATGCAATATGTATTGTTTGTGAGATTTTATGTAGAATTTTTACACATATGGTCCTGAGGGTGATTAATCTTTAATTTTTCTATCTTGTGAAATATTGATTACCTTGTGTACCAAGAATAAGTTGGACTAATAAAACAAATGGGAAAAGTGTGTATTTTTCTATTCTCTACAACTTTATATAGAATTGATATTGTGTCTTTTTTTGAATGTCTGCAAAATTTGACTATTATTTCATCTGGGACTTGAATTTTCTCAGTGGAAAGGTCTTTAATAATTAAATTATTTTTCAAATTGATATATCACTATATAGCTTTTACATTTCTTTTTGTGAGATTTTAAAGGTTTTCCTTTTCTAGTAATTTAATCATATTTTCTAAATTTTCAAAATTATTGGCAAAAATATTGATAATACCTCTTTTTGATGTATGTAGAATATCTGATAAAGTCCTCTTCACTTTTACTTAGTACCTTCTTTCTTCTAAATCTTACCAAAATTTTATAAAGATTACATTCTTTTCAAGGAAATATATTTTGGTTTTAAAACTCTGTTTTCTACATCATTATTATTTTCGTTCAGTGATTTGGGGTTTATTTTGGTATTTTTGCTAATTTTTTATGCTTACCTGAACTTATCATTTATAGATTTTTACCCTCTTATATTTGTAGAGAAGACTATTAATTACCATCTAAGCATATCTATAACTGCATTTACAATTGTTATTTTATTATATTTTCATTATATTTCAATTAAAAAACTTTTTGATTTTCATTGTACTTTCTACTTTGATGCTTAGGTTTTTATTAGGTATTACTTAATTCCTAAATACTTAGAGATTAAACTTTTTTGTTAATTTAGTTATAGCTTCATTACACGATGTTTAGAGAATTAACTCACCATTCTTCAAATTTCATAATTCCGTAGCACTTACTTCTGACCAAAAATATGATTTATTGTGAAAAATGTCCCATGTGCACTTGAAAAGAATGTGTATTCTGCAGGCTTTGGATGCACTGTACAATATGTATTGATTATCTTAAGATGGGTAATTGTGTTACTTAAGTATGCGTATACTTACTATTTGAAGTATGTTTTTTTATCAAATCAGAAAGATTATCAGAATCATTGTGATTAATTCATTTATTTCTCCTTTTAGTCTTTGTATTTCATTTCATGTATCATATACTTAGTTTTCTGACAGAAATATATCAAGAAGAGTAGAACTTCTTTCTAAGTAGAGCATCCCACATGAACATATTTTATATATTTTTTACTTTAATCTTTCTATGTCTTTTATTTTAAGCAAGTACTTAACATGCAGCTTATAACATGATTATTTTTAATCTGAGAAGTTTTATTTTATCTGGAGATTTTAGTGATTTATATTAGATTTATTTTATAGCATCTTATGTAGTTACTTTTTAAATATTTTATACTTTCTTTCTTTTTTCTTTCCCTTCTGTTTGATCTTCTGATCGAATGATTTAATTTCATTTTCCTCCTTATTCCATTTTATCCTTCTCCTATTAGATTGAAAGTTTGGAACTGAAACACTCTATTTCTGTTTATTATTATTATGCTTTAATTTTTTTTTTTTTTAGGCACTCTGGTAGTGCAGTGGTTGAAACATTTGGCCACTAACCATAAGGCCAGTAGTTTGAGCTCATCAATATCTCTGGGGGAGAAAGATGTGCGTTCTACTTCTGTAAAGATTTACACTGTTGGAAACCATGTGGGGCAGTTCTACTCTTACAGTGTTGGTATGAGTCAGAATCAACTCAATGTTGGTGGGTTTCTTTTTTTGTTGCTGTTCATTTCTCTTTAATTAGTGACTATTACAGAGACGGTGTGAGATATTTATCTTGAAAATAGTGAAAACAAGAAAATTTGCCAGGAAGTAGTGTTACTTTTACTCTTATTTCACCTTCTTGATTTATTTGCTGTTGTCAATGATCCAGTTTCTTTTTTAATTTTTAACCCAACATTATGCTGTTATATTACAGAGTCAATATTACATGAAGTTACTCACAAGTTTATTTTTCTCAACAGTGGCTGTACCTAAGCCTACTTTCTGAAATTGTTTCCTTCTTTGAAAAAATACTTTTATAGGAAATCTTTGAAGGATGATGTCTGGTTAGTAAATTCTCACAGTTTTTTCTTTGTGAGAAATGACATTATTGTTCCTTAAAAAACTATTTTGTTGGATTTTAAAGTCCTACTTGATTATTATATTTTCCTACTAGATAGGTATAACACCTTTATCTTCTGATCTCCACTTTTCCAGTTGATAAGACAATGTTAAACTAATTGTACCTCTCTTGTATATCATCTATCTTTTCTCTCTGGCTAATTTTAAGTTTCTCTCTTTGTCTTTTACTTCTGCTGTTAGAGATTAGTTAATAATTCTAAACCTGTAGAATTATTCCTTCCATTTATTCTGAAATAACTTTAGCCATCATCTTTTTTAAAATTTTCTATTTCACTTTCTCTCGATTCTAAGCTTCAAGAAATCCAGATATTTGATTTTTGAATCTTATGTTTTTGTACTCTTATCTTAATCTTATTTTACAATTCTTTGTTTCTTTATCCATACGTCATGCTGTAATGTGTATACCTATCATCTAATTTGCAATTTATTATGTCATCTATGTCTACACTTCTGTGTAAATAATCTAATCAATTTTGTAAATGCACTTCTATATTTTTCACTGATAAAATATATTTTAATCCCTTTCCACTCTGACTTATCATTTTTATAGTCAATATTTCTTTGTCACAATTTTTTTCTCTTTTACTTATTTAATAATTAAATATAATTTTTATCTGATTTTTAAAAATCTGTAGTCTTTATGTACATTTTCAGGTATTTAATGCCAAATTTTATTCATGAAATCTTAACCTTCATTTACATCTTTAAGGAACTTTTATTAAGAACTTGGTACTCCTTTAAAATCTATTTCTAGAATTTATTTTTTGAATGCATTCTTCCATAGAGCAGTTCGTGCTATTTTGCTCTGTATATTTAAAGAGTGTACTTGAATACTACTGTTCTAGGATGACTTTAGATTATTTGTTGACACTGAATTCTCATAGGGTCATATAGGTAATATGAATTTTAGCCCTTTAGCCCTATGTTCCATCGGAGGTTAAGTTTTGTTTTATTGTTTCTTCCTCATTTCTACTTGTATTTCAGGCTAAGGAAAGAGTGTCTCTTTCTGCCTCCTTAATGTTTTTCCATTTCACCCAGTAAGACTATATGCTTTCAAAGCTTCTGCATTTTTAGGGCTACTTTGAAAACAGAGAACACTCAAAAGACGCTTACTTGCTTTTTATTGATGATGCAAAGGCATTTGATTGCATGAATCACAACAAATTATGGATATCATAGCAAAGAATAAGAATTCCAGAACACTCAATTGTATTCATGAGGAACTTGTACAGAGACCAAGAGGCAGTCGTTCAAAGAGAATAAGGGGATATTGCATAGTTGAAAATCAGGAAAGGTGTACATCAAGGTAGTATACTTTCACTGTATGTGTCAAAATGTATGTTGAGAAAATAAAACAAAAAGCTGGACTCTATGAAGAAGAATGTGGCATCAGGATTGGAAGAAGAGTCTTTAACGACCAGCAATAGGCAGATGACACAACCTTGCTTGCTGAAACTGAAGAAGACTTGAAGTAATTACTCATAACATCAAAGACTACAACCTTCAGTGTGGATTGCACTTTAAAATAAAACAAAAATCCTCACTACTGGGCCAATAAGCAGCATCACAGTGAATAGAAAAGATGGAAGCTGTCAGGATTTCATTTTACTTGGATCCACAATTGACACCCATAAAGTAACAATCAAGAAATCAGGGGATGTATTGCGTGTATAAACCTGCTGCAAAAGACCTCTTTAAAGTGTTAAAGAGCAAAGATGTCACTTTGAAGACTAAGGTGTGCCTGACCCAACCCATAGTATTTTCAAGGGTCTCATATGCATGTGAAAAGTGGACAATGAATAAGGAAGACCACAGAAGAACTGATGCATTTGAATTATGATGTTGGCAAAAAATATTGACTATACCAAACGAGCGAGAATGGCCAGACTTTGTCTCTCTCTCATACTTTGGTCATGTTATCAGGAGGAACCAGTCTCTGGAGAAGGATATCATGCTTGTGAAGTAGAAAAAAAGAAAAAGTGAAAAAAGAAAGACCCTCCATGAGATGGATTGGCACAGTGGCTGCAGTAATGAGCTCAAGCATAGTAAGGATTGCGAGGATGACATAGGACTGGTCAGTGTCTCGTTCTGTTGCACACAAGGTCACTATGAGTAGGAACAGATTTGATATCACTTAGCAACAAAAACAATGTATTTGAACTCTTGTTCTGCTTGCACCCTGATATTTATTCCTTTTTCATGAGTGCATGGCTTATTTAAAGCCAAGCATTTACCAACTGCTAGGAAAGGGATCAAAACTGGAGATCCTGGAGAGAGTGGGAGGAAAAATGTGGAACAAAATTAGAAACACAAACATGACCAGAATTACGATAAGATAGAAACTGGTGGAACCCCTTAAGCTATGGCACAGATTTACCTTTCAGGCCTAGAAATGGACTTCCATGGATTGGCTCTCAGCTCAACAGTAGAAAGACGTATCCCGGAGCAATACACCCACCTACTCTAGGGAAATGCACCCCTTAGATCAATCAGTCATCAGACATCAGAGGGACAGCATTCACATAGAGGGATAGCTGGACACACAGGAATGCACACATAGAAGGGAACAAGGAGGGGGTAGTCACAGGGAAGAGGGCAGAGGTCAGTTCTTTTAGGGTTAGGGAATGTAATTGGGGCCATGAAATCAAATGTGCATGAACTGTGAATGTAAAACAATCTTCTTTGCAAATTTGCACCCCAAGCACAATAAAAATAGACAACTTAAAAAAAAAAAAAAAAGATGCAGCAGTATGTTGACAGATATTCAAACTGATTACAGAGAGGATGTGGAATGAAGGATGTCACTGCTGATGTCAGATGGATCTTGGCTGAAAGCAAAGAATACCAGAAAGATGTTTACCTTTATTTTATTGACTATGCAAAAGCAATTGACTATGTCGATCATCACAAATTATGAATAACATTGTGAAGAATGGGAATTCCAGAAATCGTAATTGTGCTCATGAGGAACCTGTACATAGACCAAGAAGCTATTGTTTGAACAGAACAAGGGGATACTGAATGGTTTAAAATCAGGAAAGTATGCATCAGGGTTGTATCCTTTCACCATAGTTCGTCAGTCTGTAAACTGAGCAAATAATCTGACAAGCTGGACTATGTGAAGAAGAACATGGCATCAGGATTGGAGGAAAAGTCATTAACAACCTGCAATAGGCTTATGACACAATCTTTCTTGCTGGAAGTGAAGATGACTTGAAACACTTATGGATGAAGTTCAAAGGCTACCATCTTCAGTACAAATTGTACCTCGACATAAAACAAAAAAATCTCACAACTGGACCAATAAGCAACATCA
The DNA here is from genome assembly GCF_000298275.1 of Orycteropus afer afer. Taxonomy (NCBI): domain Eukaryota; kingdom Metazoa; phylum Chordata; class Mammalia; order Tubulidentata; family Orycteropodidae; genus Orycteropus; species Orycteropus afer. Next base: position 5,625,681 of record NW_006921642.1, read on the forward strand.
CCATAAATGGAGAAAAGATTGAAGTTGTCAAAGATTTCATTTTTCTTTGATCCACAATCACCACTCATGGCTGGAAGCAGCAGTCAAGAAATCAGATGTAGTATTGCACAGGGAAAATCTGCTGGAAAAGACCTCTTTAAAGTGTTGAAGAGCAAGGATGTCACCTGGAAGATTAAGATGCTCCTATCCCAAGCCATTGTATTTTCAATTGCCTCATAAGCATGAGAAAGCTGTACAATGAATAAGGAAGACTACAGAAGAATAGATGTCTGTGTTAGGCTGGGTTCTCTAGAGAAGTAAAAACCAGTAAAGCTGAGAGAGAGAGAGAGAGAGAGAAAGAGGACAGAGATTTATCCTAGGAAAATAGCTCACACACATATAGAAGCTGTCAAGTCCCATGTTCTTGGATCAAATGTCAAGCTGGAGCCTTCTCCTGACTCACACAGCTTCAGGAGCTGACAAGCACAAGGTTGGCAGGTAGTATACCAGCTGTTGACTCTGACAGATGATGAATCCACGATCACCAGGCTGAATGATGATTTGTTCACTCACAGACAGTTGTAAGCAGCAAAATAAGAATCAGATCCACAGAAGAGTCTCTCATTTTCCCAGAATGTCCATATATATATATATATATATATATATATATATATATAGGAAGCATGCCACATACACTTTGGCCATGTAATCAGAAGGTATCAGTCCCTGGAGAAGATATCCTGCTTGGTAAAGGAGAGGGTCAAAGAAAAAAGGAAAGACCCTCAATGAGATCAGTTGACATAGTGGCTGCAAAAATAAGCTCAAGCATAGCAAGGATTGTGAGGATGGCACAGGACCAGGTTGCAACTCATTCTGTTGTACATAAATGTCACTATGAGTAGCAGCCTACTCAAGGGTACCTAACAACAATGACAACAATAATCATAGGTGAATCACTGGTTTGTTTTTCATTATATTTGAAGTAAAACAGGTTCTGTATCACAA
>NW_006921642.1:5627814-5632116 GCF_000298275.1 Orycteropus afer afer
AAAAAAAAACTTGTAATTTTCATTGTGTATGTGCCTTTGCAATGTGACTTTTAGATTGTCCCTGCAAGAGATGGAATCTATTTACCCAACCATGAAATCAGCCCTTGGCCACATGACTTGTTTGAGTCAATGTGACACAAGCAGATGCTTGAAAATTCCTGGCACATTGGGGTTTGTTCTCGTGGAAATTTGAATTGGCTGTGTGAAGAATTCTGGACTAGCCTTCTTTGGAATGAGAGACCATATGGGAAGAGACTCAGCTGACAGCCAACACCAACTGCCAGATACGTGATTGAAGCCATCTTGGAACATTCAGACATAGTTGAGCCACTGAATGGCTGCAGCCACATGAATGATCCCATGCCAAACTCGCAGAACTAGATGATTCAAAGAATTGTGAACGCATAAAGGTTTGTTGTTTTAAACCACTATGCTTTTGGTTGGTTTTCTAATGCAGCAATAGACAACAGTGACACCAACTTCTGTTCCAGCCACATTCACATAAACACAATTCTTTGCACAGACCTGCATCTGATACTTCCAAACCTTTATAAATGTAGGAGTTTATATATAGAATATTTTCTTCATCCTTCCAATTGCTCTAGTTATTAAAATATTCCTCATCATTGTATCATGATTTTCTTGAAAGAAGGAGTACCACACTGGAGCGATCTTTGTTCTTCAGTTTCTAATAGACTACTTAGTACAAAGTAGAAGTCCAGGGAAAACATCTTACCAAAAGCATATTTTTGCAGCAAATGGTAAAGATAAGACTTTCTGTATTTGGGAATATGAAAGACTGTGCAATAATACCTCTCCTGGCACAGAAGGACTCAATATTTAATAAATATAAAAAGAACATATTTTAAAAACAATGGCTAAATAAAAAGGGAAAAAGGGAACATCTGGATGACAGTAGGAAGAAGGAAGTTTGATTCCTTTGAGCTAAAGAAGAAACCCCTGCTAAAGCTCTGATAAATGGCTGACTTTATTATTCATTTATTTATTTATTTTTAAATTGTGCTTGGGGTGCAAATTTACAAAACAGATTTGTTTTACATTCAACAGTTGACGAATATTTAATTCCATGGACTGGATTACAATCCCCAACCACAAAAAACTTACCTCCCTTCTCCTACCTGTGACAGCTCTCTCCCTGTGCCCTTCTTATCTATGCATTCCTGACTGTCCAACTTTCCCTCTATATGAATACTGCCCCTTGGGTGTTTCATGGCTGACTTATCTACGGGATGCATCTTCCTAGAGTAGGTGAGTGCATTGACCTGGGGTACGAGTTCTGCTTATATGTCTTTCTATTGTTGGGCTGAGAGCCAAGCCATGGAAATGAGTTCATTTCTAGGCTTGAAGGGTAACCTGGGACCATAGTCTCAGGGGTTCCACCAGTCTCTATCTGACCAGTAATTCTTGTCATGTTTGTATTTTTGAATTTTGTTCCACATTTTCTTCCCACTCTATCCAGGATCTCCAGTTTTGATCCCTTTCCAAGCAGTTGGTAAATGTTTGGCATTAAATAGGCCATGCATTCAGGGGAAAGGAATAAATACCTGGGTTCAAGCAGAACAAGAGGTCAAATACATTGTTTTTGTTGCTAAGTGACATCAAATCTATGCCTACTCATAGTGACCCTGTGTACAACAGAACGAGACACTGCTCAGTCCAATGCCATCCTCACAATCCTTGCTATGCTTGAGCTCATTACTGCAGCCACTGTGTCAATCCATCTCATGGAGGGTCTTTTTTTTTACACTGACTTTCTACTTTACAACGTGATATCCTTCTCCAGAGGCTGGTTCCTCCTGATACATGACCAAAGAATGAGAGACAAAGTCTGGCCATTCTCGCTTGGTATATTCAATATTTTTGGCAACATCATAATTCAAATACATCATTTCTTCTGGATCTTTCTTATTCATTGTCTACTTTTCACATGTATATGCAAAGCAAAAAGGCAACCATTGCCGTGGAGTCGGACCTGACTCACAGCGACCCCTTCTGAGATGGTATTACTATGGAAGTAGATTGCCCAACTTTCCTTACAAGGAGTGGCTGGTGGGTTTGAACCACCAGCCTTCTGGTTAGCAGTCACATGCCTTAGGAACTACACTACCAGAGCTCCCACATGCATGTGAGACCCTTGAAAATACCATGGCTTGGTTCAGGTACATCTTGGTCTTCAAAGTGATATCTTTGCTCTTTAAGACTTTAAAGAAGTCTTTTGCAGCAGGTTTACACATGCAATACGTCCACGGATTTCTTGATTGTTACTTTATGGGTGTCAATTGTGGATACAAGTAAAATGAAATCCTGACAACTTCAATCTTTTCTATTCACTGTGATGCTACTTACTGGCCCAGTGGTCAGGATTTTTGTTTTATGTTAATGTGTAATCCACACTGAAGGTTGTAGTCTTTGATGTCATTGAGAAAGTACTTCAAGTCTTCTTCAGTTTCAGCAAGCAAGGTTGTGTCATCTGCCTATTGCAAGTCATTAAAGAGTCTTCTTCCAATTCTAATGCCACATTCTTCTTCATACAGTCCAGCTTTTTATTTTATTTGCTCAGCATACATTTTGACACATACAATGAAAGTATACTACCTGATGCACACCTTTCCTGATTTTCAACTATGCAATATCCCCTTACTCTCTTTGAACGACTGCCTCTTGGTCTCTGTACAAGTTCCTCATGAGCACAATTGAATGTTCTGGAATTCCCATTCTTTGCTATGATATCCATAATTTGTTCTGATCCATGCAATCAAATGCCTTTGCATCATCAATAAAAAGCAAGTAAGCATTTTTTGAGTATTCTCTGTTTTCAAAGTAGCCCTAAAAATGCAGAAGTTTTGAAAGCTATAGTCTCATTTGGTGAAATGGAAAAACACTTAGGAGGCAGAAAGAGACACTCTTTCCTTAGCCTTAAATTCAGGTACAAACAGGGAAGAAAAAACAAAACAAAAGTAACCTCAGATGGAACATAGGGCTAAAGGACTAAAATTCGTATTACCTATATGACCCTATGAGAATTCAGCATCAACAAGTAATCTAAAGTCATCCTAGAACAGTAGTATTGAAGTACACTCTCTAAATATACAGAGCAAAATAGCACCAACTGCTCTATGGAAGAATGCATTTAAAAAATAAATTCTAGAAAAAGATTCTAAAGGAGTACCAAGTTCTTAATAAAAGCTCCTTAAAGATAAAAATGAAGGTTAAGATTTCATGAATAAAATTTGTCATTAAATACCTGAAAATGTACATTAAGACTACAGATTTTTAAAAATCGGATAAAAATTATATTTAATTAGTAAATAAATAAAAGGCAATAAAAATTGTGACAAAGAAATATTGACTACAAAAAATGGTAAGTCAGATTGGAAAGGGATTAAAATATATTTTATCAGTGAAAAATATAGAAGTGAATTTACAGAATTGATTTGATTATTTACACAGAAGTGTAGACATAGATGACATAATAAATTGCAAATTGGACAATAGGTATACACATTACAGAATGATGTATGGATAAAGAAACAAAGAATTATAAAATAAGATCAAGATAAGAGGACAAAATTATAAGATTCAAAAATCAAATATCTGGATTTCTTGAAGCTTAGAATTGAGAGAAAGTGAAATTGATAATTTTAAAAAAGATGATGGCTAAAATTATTTCAGAATATATGGAAGGAATAATTCTACAGGTTTAGAATTATTAACTAATCTCAAACAGCAGAAATAAAAGACAAAGAGAGAAACTTAAAATTAGCCAGAGAGAAAAGAGAGATGATACACAAGAGAACTACAATTAGTTTAACATTGTCTTATCAACTGAAAAAGTGGGGATCAGAAGATAAAAGGTGTTATAAAAATAATAATCAAGTAAGACTTTAAAATCCAACAAAACCTTTCTTTAAGGAGCAATAATGTCATTTCTCACAAAGGAAAAACTGTGAGAATTTACTAACTAGACACCATCTTCAAAGATTTACTGTAAAAGTATTTTTTCAAAGAAGGAAACAATTTCAGAAAGTAGGCTTAGGTACAGCCACTGTTGGGAAAAAATAAACTTGTGAATAACTTCATGTAATATTGACTCTGTAATATAACAGCATAATGTTGGGTTAAAAATTTAAAATGAAATTGGATCATTGACAACAGCAAATAAATCAAGAAGGTGAAATAAGAGTTAAAGTAACACTATTTCCTGGCAAATTTTCTTGTTTCCACTATTTTCATGATAAATATCTCACACTGTCTCTGTAATTGTTGTTGTTGTTATGTGCC
>NW_006921642.1:5632431-5635291 GCF_000298275.1 Orycteropus afer afer
AGTAGAACTGCCCCACAGGGTATCCAACATTGTAAATCTTTACAGAAGTAGAACACATATCTTTCTCCCCCAGAGAAGTTGATGAGTTCAAACTACTGGCTTTATGGTTAGTGGCCAAATGGTTTAATCACTACACGACCAGAATGCCTCAAAAATAAAAAATAAATTTTAAAAAGTTAAAACATAATAATAATATACAGAAATAGAGTGTTTAAATTCCAAACTCCAATCTATAGGAGAAGAATAAAATGAAATAAGGAGGAAAATGAAATTAAATCATTCTATCAGAATATCATACAGACGGGAAAGAAAAAAGAGAAAGAAAGTAAAAAGTGTTTAAAATGTGGTGCTTTACCAATTCTACATTCTTTTAGTGCAGCTTAAACTTCTTCCTTCAATACTACTATTTCTTGATCATGTGCTACCTCCTGAAATGTTTGATCATCAACTAATTCTTTTTGGTACAGTGACTCTGTGTATTCCTTTCATCTTTTTTGATGCGTCTTTCATCGTTCAATATTTTGCCCCTAGTATCCTTCAGTAATGCAAGTCAAGGCTTGAATGTTTTTCTTCAGTTCTTCCAGCTTGAGAAATACCGAGCGTGTTCTCTTTTGGTAGTAATTCCAGGGTTTTTCACATCATTATAATACTTTACTCTGTCTTCTCAAGCCTCCCTTTGAAATTCTCTGTTCAGTTTTTTATTTAATCAGTTCTTCAATTCAATTTACCTACTCTCCATTCAATTTGTAGTACATACCAGGATACTTTTTATTTCATTATTTTATTTTTTCTTGTGCTTTAGGTGCAAATTTACAGAGCAGAGTTTGTTTTACGTTCAACATTTCATATACATTTAGTTTCACTTCCCATTTAGCATCCCCAACCTTAACCCAGTCTCCTCCCCTCCCTACCTAGTAATACCCAACCCCTGTGCTCCTCATAGTTACGCACTCCTGTGTCCTGCATTTCTTCCATGTGAATGTTGTGGCTCTGGTGCCCTGTGGTTGATTGCTCCAAGGGTTGTTGCACATCCATAGAGTATGTGGGTGTATCACCCTCGGTTGAGTGGTATGTGTGTGAGTGGTATGCATGTACATCTTGTTTACTATTGGGCTGAGAGCCAGCCCCTGGGAGTTAGTTTTATTCCAGGCCCAAAATGTATCCCAGGGCCGTAGTATTGGGAGTCTCACCAGACTCCATCCAACCAGTAATTCTAGTCATTATAGTGTTTTTGGATTTTCTTCCATGTTTTCCATCCCACTCTATCCTGGATCTCCAGTTTTGATCCTTTCCTGAGTGGTTGGCATTGGTAGGCGGGCACCATCTAGTTCTTCTGGTCTCAAGGTCCATCATGTCCTAGGGCTGATTGCTGCCAAATGCCCTTGGTTTTTGCACTTTTCTTTGCTTCCAATGACAGGAGACCATTAGCTGCATCGTAGATGGCCACTTAAAAGCTTTTAAGACCCTAGTCACTACTCACCAATGTAGGATGAAGAACAAGACTTTTATGTATTTTGTTGTACCAGTTGAGTCTGTGTCCCCCAGTACTATGGTCCTGAGTTGGATCTCTTTCCGACAGTTTCTCGCTGTCTGTGAGAGATTACTCTAAGTCTGTCTTCTGTTGTTTCTGTAAGGATTGGGGGTATTTTATATCACTAGTATCTGTGTAAGATTAGCTTCAGCTGAATCTAACTTTGGTCTAGAGTATAATCCTGTTCACTGACCCCCATGTGATCTTCTCAAATGTTTATGTGTTTGTCTGTAGCCTGGTGTTTGGCGTTAATGGTAATGCAGTATTGTGGATATACTGGTTGGTATTAGCATCTGCCGTCTGTATCTTATGTACACAATTCGGTGTCTTCCCTTTTCCTAATGTTATCATGGTAGTTACAGACTCTTTCTATACTATCCCTCCATTCAATTTATAGTATAAACCAGGATACTTTTTGAAGTGAAAGAGGGTGCCATTTATAGTAATTCTGTGAAAATAGGGAAAAAATGAAGTTTTTCCTGGCTAACTTGTTCAAATGATGACTTTATACATAATATATATGAAAATTATGTTTGAGCTAGCCAAACTATTTATTACTGCCTCAATCAGTAGTATCCTTTAATATCCAGTTGAAAACGAAAACTTGCAGAGTGCATTTGGAAAACCTAGAAGGTAATACTTTGTGTTATGAGAAAAATATTCCACACATTAAAACATGACGTGCAGGAGAAGATTGAAGGGGTGCTCTATTCCTAGTGACTGTAACCACATGCTTTTAAAGTGTACAATAGGTGCAACCGTATATGAAGGTTTAGATTTTGCCATGTTAACTACCAAGAGACGTGACATTTAAAAACATATAATCTAAGCAGGAAATATTTAAAGTGATCACATATATAGCCTATTTCACTGGTTGACAGTAGCACCTTTAAAAATAATAATAATAACTTTTTATTGTAATCTGGGTGAAAGTTGACAGAGCAAATATGTTTTCCATTCAACAATTCAGACATTTTGCTTTGTGTAATCTGTTGCAATCCCCTCAATGTAAAATCACTCCTCCCACATCCTCCTTGTGTTCCTGTTTCCATTCCTTCTTCACTTTTAATCCTTAATGCTGCCCTTTGGATCTCTAATGGTTGATTGCTCTAAGAAGTATCATCCAAGAGTTATTGTTCACCATATAGACCTTTCTATTGTTTGGAAAGTCAGCTATGTATTCAGATCCAGGTCCAAAGGGTACTTTTCTTTACTTATAATACTTACCAAGGGGCTCTGGTAGCATAGTGCCTAAGGCACTTGACTGCTCACCAGAAGGCTGGGGGTTCAAACCCACCAGCCACTCCTCAGAAGGAAGGTTGGGCAATC
>NW_006921642.1:5635391-5638480 GCF_000298275.1 Orycteropus afer afer
CTACTTCCGTAGTGATACTGCCTCGGAAACCCAAGGAGGGGTCGCTATGAGTCAGGGCTGACTCGACGGCAAACAACAACAACAACAACAAGGGCCATCCACAGTCTCTGAGGTACCATCAGTGTATCTAATCAGTAATCCTGGTCTTTTTTATAATTTTGAATTTTGTTCTATATTTTCTACCACTGTATCCAGGACCTTCTAATGTATTCTCTTTCAGGATATATGAATATTATATAGCTTTTCTTTCTATATGTCTTCTTAATGTTCTTAATATAGTTTTACTTTTTTCCCCAAAACACCTTCTACATTTTTAGCAGATTAATCCCAGGCCCCACCCCCCACCAGCTAGGAAAGTGGGGGACAGAGAAACCAGAGGTGGGGACAGAGCAGACCAGCAGCCAGGAATCCAGGTAAGGAGGTGGGGAGGGACCCAGGCCACACACCCACCAGCCAGGAAAGTGGGGTAAAGAGAAGTCAGAGGCAAGGACAGAGCAGACAAGCAGCCAGGCATCCAAGTAAGGAGAGGAAGAGACACAGACCACGTCCCCACAAGCCAGGAAAGAGGGCAAAAGAGAAGCCAGAGGCAACAACAGAGTACAGCAGCACCAGAGATACAGGTAAGGGGAGGGCGGAGAAGTTTTGAACAGCTAAGGTGGACAAACTTGTCTGTCAGCTTGTCCTACTCTTGTGGCTTGCATGTTGCTGTGAGGCTTGAGGGTGTGCCACAGGTGTATCAAGTGCCAACAGTTTGCATATGGTGCACAGGTATCAATGCAGCTTACAGACTGAGACAGACTAGGAAGAAGGAAAAGGCCATCCTCTTCTCAAAGAAGGAAGAGATCAGGGAAAACCTTATGAAGAGCAGAGAAACACTGTCTGATACATTGCTATGCAACTTTGAAAATAGCCCCCAAACATTATCTGATACAGTGCAGGGTAAGAGTCCCATAGATCAGAAGGCTGTCAAAATATGACTAGGAAAGAGGTGCATCATCAGAGTAAGACCAACCTTATTGATATGGATAGTGCAAAACTTTCGAGACCTCCATTTGCTAACATGCCATGACTCAAATTGAGGGGAAACAGCTGCAAACATCCATTAGTAATAGGAACATGGCATGTAAGAAGTATGTATCTAGGGAAATTGGAAGTTGTCAAAACTGAAATGGAACACATAAATATTGATATCCTAGGCATTAATGAGATGAAATGGACTGGTTTTGGCCATTTTGAATCAGACAACCATATGATCTACTATGCTGGGAATGACAATTTAAAGAAGAATGGCATGGCAATCATCATCACAAAGGATGTTTCAAGATCTGTCCTGAAGTACAATGCTGTCAGTGATGGGATAATATCCATATGCCTACAAGGAAGACCAGTTAATATGACTGTTATTCAAATTTATACACCAAACATCCAAAGCAAAAGATGAGGAAATTGAAGATTTTTGTCAACTTCTGCAGCCTGAAATTGACCAAACATGTGATCAAGATATATTAATTATCACTGGTGACTAGAATGCAAAAGTTGGAAACAAATAAGAATCATCAATCACTGGAAAATTGGGCCTTGGTGACAGAAATAATGCTGAAGATCACATGATAGAATTTTGCAAGACCAATGATTTATTCATTGTAAATACCTTTTTCAACAACACACATGGTGACTATGTACAGGGACTTCACCAGATGGAGCACACAGGAATCAAATTGACTACATTTGTGGTAAGAGGTACCACAATGGAAAAGCTCAATATCTTCAGCCAAAATCAGGCCAGGAGCTGATTGTAGAACAGACCATCAACTGCTTATATGCAAGTTCAACTCGAAGTTGAAGACAATTAAAACAAGTCCACAAGAGCCAAAATATTATCTTGAATATATCTCTTCTGAATTTAGAGACCATCTAAAGAATAGATTTGATGCATTGAACACCAAAGACCAAAACCAGAAGAATTGTGGGATGACATCAAGAACAACATCCATGAAGAAAGCAAGAGATCATTAAAAAGATGAGAAAAGAAGAAAAGACCAAAATAGATGTCAGAAGAGACTCTGAAATTTGCCCTTGAACAGAGAGCAGGTAAGGCAAAGGGAAGAAATGACAAGATAAAAGAGCTGAACAGAAGATTTCAAAGAGCAGCTCAAGCAGACAAAGCCAATTACTATAATGAAATGTGCAAGAATTTGGAGTTGGAAAACCAAAAGGGAAGAACACACTCAGCATTTCTCAAGCTCAAAGAACTGAGGAAAAAAAAAATAAGCCTAGAGTTGCAATATTGAAAGATTCTATGAGCAAAATATTGAATGATGCAGGAAGCATCAAAAGAAGATGGAAGGAATATGCACACACACTGTACCAAAAAGAAGAGGTTGATGTCCATTGATTTCAGGAGATGGCGCATGATAAAGAACCAATGGTACTGAAGGAAGAAGTCAAAGCTGCACTGAAGGAATTGGTGAACAAGGCTCCAGGAATTGATGGAATACCCATTGAGATATTTCAACAAACCGATGCCCTACTGGAGCCACTCAATCAGCTATGCCAAGAGATTTGGAAGACAACTACCTGGCCAACTGACTGGAAGAGATCTGTATTTGCACCCATTCCAAAGAAAGCTGATCCCACAGATTGCGGAAATTATCAAACAGTATCATTGATATCACATGCAAGTAAAATCTTATTGAAGATAATCCAAAAATGGTTGCAGTAGTATATTGACATAAAACTTCCAGATGTGCAGGCTGGATTCAGAAGAGGATGTGAAACAAGGGATATTATTGCTGATGTCAGATGGACCTTGGATCAAACCAAAGAATACCAGAAAGATGTTTACTTGAGTTTTATTGACTATGCAAAAACATTTGATTGTGTGGATCATAACAAATTGTGTGTAGCATTGATAAGAATGGGAATTCCTGACACTTGATGGTACTCATGAGGAATATGTATATTGACCAGGAAGCTGTCTTTCAAACAGAACAAGGTGACACTGCATAGTTTAAAATCAAGAAGGGAGTGTGTCAGGGTTGTATCCTTTCACCATACTTATTCAATCTGTATGTTGAGCAAATAATCTG
>NW_006921642.1:5639170-5640643 GCF_000298275.1 Orycteropus afer afer
GAGGATAGCCAGACTTCGTCTCACCTACTTTGGTCATGTTGTCAGAAGGGACCATTCCCTGGAGAAGGATGTCATGCTTGGTAAGGTGGAGGGTCCACCAGGGAGGAGAAGGCCCTCAATGAGACTGATTGACCCAGTAGCTGTGGCTATGGGGTCAAGTATAGCAGGGACCAGTTGGAGGCGACTCAACTGCACATAACAACAACAACAACAATTCCAGTCATAGTATGGTTGTTTCTGTTGTTACAGTTTTCTATTATATTTTCTAGTTATTAATTCACCTCAGTGATGAACATCAAGACTGCCTTCATCTCCCTGCCCACACAAAAAGTGGTGCAATTCTTGTTTACATCACTTTATGAGTTGTAGTGAGAATTCTTGGTAACATACATTAAGGAACAGAATTACTGGGTCATGGGGCAATTTGACTAATTAGTAGCAGATTGCTCTTCTGAACACTTCACTAGTATATAGTTCCAGAAACACTGCATGAGGCTTGCTCTATCCTCACTGCCCTGATAACACTTGGCAATATCCAGCATTATAATTTTTGCCAATCTAGTAGGTATAAAATTATATCTCACTGCTGTTTATAATTGCATTTTTTTGATTACCCAAACTCAATGAGTTACAGCATCTCTTTAGAGATTCTGTGAAATAATCTAAAAAGATGATTGCATTATGTAAAAATAATGAGTTTTTCTCCTCTTACCTCCTTATTTCAGTACCTCTTAATCTTTTATCATCTTGGCTGAGTGTCAAGTTCTGTTAAACAGTATTTACTCTGCATCCTTATCTTGTCTTCAATAGTACAGAGACAAACATTAAATTTATTCTTTAAGTATGCTATTTTTGATGTCTTTGGAATATAATTTTAATAAGTTAAAATATTAGCTACTAATTTTCACAAAATTTTAATCATACAGAAAAAACAAAAAACAAACTCATTGCCATCAAGTCAGATCCTACTCATAGTGACCCCTCCTTGGGTTTCTGAGGCAGTATCACTACAGAAGTAGATTGCCTCATCTTCCTTCCAAGGAATGGCTGGTGGGTTTGAAGTGCCATCCTTCTGGTTAGCAGTCAAATGTCTTAGGCACTATGCTACCAGAGCTCCCTAATCATACTTAGGCCTTTCCAAAAATATTTTTTCCCTATATTTTAAGATTTTTATGGAATGCTTCCATTTTATTATGTTTTAATTATTTTGTCCATTATTTAGATAATTTACTCATTATTTTGTAAATTTTCTGATACCAAACCATTCTCATAATTAAAACCAGTTTGAGTTTAATTGACTTTCTATGGAGAAACAACAACAACAGAGGCAGGCATAGACATTGACCAAAATTAGTGGGATCATACCTCAGAATGGCTAGATACTAACTGTGCAACTTGGTGAATTAATTAACCTCTCTGAATTTCATTTTGTCTTCTCCAAAGTAAGGATAAAATTAATATATTTTCAGAGTT
>NW_006921642.1:5641738-5642653 GCF_000298275.1 Orycteropus afer afer
AAAAAAAATTTATTGTGATTTGGGTGAAAGTTTACAGAGCAAATTCACTTTCCACACAGCAGTTCACATAAACTTCATCTCATGACATTGACTACAATTTAACACAATGCAACAGCCCCCCTTCCACTTCCTCCCCATTGTTACCTCCTCCCTGTGTCCATTCCTCCATGCACTCCTGCCCCCTGAGCTGTCTCCCTGTGCATACACAGCCCTTCTAATCCCCCATGATTGATCTTTCCAAGGAGTGCATCTACCTACTGCAAATGTTCAGCTCATACGCCTGTCTTTTGTTTGGCTGGAAGCCACAGGAGTGGGTTCAATTCCAGACCTAACAGGCAAATAGGGGCCACAGTCTCAGTGGTTCCATCAGGCTCTACCCAACCACCAAACCTAGTCCTTTTTTGTTTGGTTTTGTTTTAATCATTTTGAGTATTGTTCCACATTGTTCTCCCACTCTATCTAGGATCTCCTACAGAGATCCCCCTCTGAGTGGTTGACAATGGTAGCCAGGCACCATCTAGTTCTTCTGGTCTCATAGTCATATAGGCTGAGGATCACATGGTGTACCAGTCGCTTGGATGAATTGTTTCCATGTGTCTTTGGTTTTCTTCATTCTTCTTTGCTTTGGAAGAGGAGAGACCCATTATTGCATCTAGATGGCTGCTTGCAAGCTTTTAAGATCCCAGTTGCTATTCTCCAAAGTAGAATGTGGAACAAAGCTTTGTGTAGAATGTTATGCCTATTGAGCTTGATGTCCCCAGAGACCATGGTCCCAATCCCACAAGTACAACTACTCACTCCTGTGGGTAGCTGGCTGTAGCCAAGGAGTGACTACAACCTTGCCCCTTGACAGCTGTACTCTATACCTGGAAATTCTTACAGAACATACAAATGCACTTGTAGAAATATTGTCTG
>NW_006921642.1:5649134-5669684 GCF_000298275.1 Orycteropus afer afer
TGGGTGAAGTGCTCTGTACATGTCTATAAGGTCAAGTTGGTGGATTGTATTGTTTAGCTCTTCTGCATCTTTGTTGAGTTTCTTTCCAGTTCTGTCTTTCATTGAAAATGGTGTATTAAAGTCTCCTACTATGACTGTGGACTCATCTATTTGGCTTTTCAATTTTGTTAAAGTCTGACTCATGTATTTTGGAGCTCTTTCATTGGTCTATAGATATTTATTATGTCCTCTTCTTCAATTGATCCTTTAATCATTATATAATGTCCTTCCTTGTCTCATATGGTGGTTTTTTGTATTAAAGTCAGTTTTATCAGAAATTACTATTGCCACTCTTGCTCTTTTTTGATTGCCATTTGCTTGATATATCTTTTTCCAACCTTTGATTTTTTGTCTATTTTTGTCTTTGTCTCTAAGGTGTATCTCTTGTAGACAGCATAATGATGGGTTATGTTTTCTTTTCCAGGCTGTAATTCTCCATCTCTTGGGTGGTGCATTTAATCCATTGACATTCAGTGTAACTATCAACAAGTATGAATTGGTTGCTGTCATTTTTGTTATGTGTTTTTCATGGTATTCCTGATTTCTTTGTTCCATATAATTGTTTGGGCTGAGCATCTTTTTGTTTATGAATTGTGTTTTCATTTCCTTTTTTGCTATTGTTTTAGCATTTGCTAAATATTTGTGCTTGTCCTCTTTATTGTGATGGAAAAGTTTATCATTTTTCTTTGAAGTTATCCTATGGATTACAATTTTCTCCCCAAGTTTGGAACAGTCCATTTTCTCTTGCAACTCTCTTAACTTCCTCACTGTTTAGAAGTTCTGTAACTACACTATTATTTCCCTGTTTTTGGTTTGTAGTTGTCCTCATTTGTCAATTGATATCTCTGGTTCCCTATTTACAATCTTGTAACCTTATTTTATTGTAAATACTTCCATAGCTGTATTGGTTCTGGGTTATATTATTTTGTGTATTAATGGTCAGTTCTTATTTGCTATTATTAGTTCCCTGTTCAAAGGATTCCCTTTGGTAGCCTTTATAAGGCTGATCTGGTTTAAACAAATTCCTTTAGTTTCTGCTTATCTGGAAAACTCCTAATTTCACCATCATACTTGATGGATAATTTTGCTGTTATATAATTCTTGGGTTGGAATTTTTTTTTTTTCTTTCAAGGTTTTATGTATACCATCCCATTGCCTTCTCACCTGCATGGTTTCTGCTGAGAAATTAGACCTTTATTCTTATTGATTGTCCTTTTTAGGTAACTTTTTACTTTTCCTGTGCTGCTTTCGGGATTCTGTCTTTGTCTTTCGTTTTGAGTTTGATGATGATATGTCTTGGTGATTTTCTTTTGGGGTCTATCCTATTTTGGGTTTGTTGGACTTTCTGAATGGATATATTCTTATCTTTGATCATATCAGAGAAGTTTTCTTCCAACAAATCATGAACAATTTTCTCAGTAGTTTTCTTTCTCTCTTCCTGTTCTAGAATTCCAATTACATGTGGGATATTCCTTTTGATGGTATCCCACATGAACCTTAGGCTTTCTTCATTTTGTTTTGACCTTTTTTCTGATTGAGTCCTCTCCAAAGAAGTATTCAGATATTTGCCTTCAATCTGTTTAATTCTGTCTTCCATTGATTTGTTTCTACTCCTGTACCTTTTCAAGTATTATCTACATCTGAAAATTTAGTATTAATCTTCTGGATTTCTATCTGTAGA
Source organism: Orycteropus afer afer (assembly GCF_000298275.1). Classification (NCBI taxonomy): domain Eukaryota; kingdom Metazoa; phylum Chordata; class Mammalia; order Tubulidentata; family Orycteropodidae; genus Orycteropus; species Orycteropus afer. The sequence goes on from NW_006921642.1 coordinate 5,650,855, forward strand.
TTTTGTATCATTTCTAATTTTTCATTTATTTTATTATTTTATTCTTGTATTTTCTTCCAAAATTGTTCTAGGTTTTTGTCTGCATTTTCCTTAATTTTGTCAGTATTTTTCTTGATCTGTCTCTTAATATTTTGAAGGTACCTAAATATAATTCTTTTTAATTCCTTATCAGGGAGCTCCAATGCTGCTGCTTCTTCAGGGATTAATTCTGGGTCTGTATCCTGGTCCCTTGTTTCTACTGCTTTATCTTTCTTCTTTGTGTGGACTGTGATGTTCTGTTGTCTCCGAGACATTGTGACATTGTTGTATTTAGATCTCTGCTGTTTGTGAAGAGCCATTAAGAGCGAGTCAGGCTCTTCTTGGTGTTCATTTATTGTTGACCAGTTGGTGGAGAAGGAAGTGGTGGATGGCAGGCATGATTGCATTGTATGGGCATGGCTGCTGACTCCCATTAAGTTGGAAAAAAGCAAAGATCTAAAAACTATTCAAAAAGTAAAGGCAAGTGGGCAAAAAATCACATCACATAAACACACAGGAACAATCACCAAAAAATAAAAATTAAAAAAAAAAACAACCCAAAATATCTGTAGAAGGGGCAATAAGAGAAAAGAGGTAGAGTAGGAGAATAATGGGGGAAAATGGGAGAAATGCAGAAAGAAACACAAGAAATGGGGTTAACCATGAGAAAGAAAGGAGAACAAGGAACAGAGAAGAGAGAAAAAAACTGAAATCTAGAACCTGGGAGGGAAGAATAAACAGTAATAATATAAAGGACAACAAAGAAGAATAAAAATAATAGTAATAATTTTAAAACAGACAAAAACAAAGAAATTGAAAAAAAAAAAAAGGAAAAAAAAATATCTGGGCAGGGCGGGCCAGAGCACCTAGGCTCCATCAGAGCACACAGACTGGGATGGAATTCCTGCCAGCCCAGAAGGTGGATGGGAATGAGAGCTGACTGCAATTCCATTCCACCAACAGGGTGTGGGGTATAAGAGTAACAAGGGGAATATCGTACCTTTCCAGTCATTCACATCTGGAATGTCCTTGTGGTTCCTGGAAAGTAGTGTATATTCTTAGGCCCTAGAACCTGAGAGAATGCCAATGCTTTAAATATCCAAAAAGGTCCAATGGCTTGTAAGCATTCAAAATGGCTGCACACTGTGGACAGGCAAAAATCCACAGCTCAGCCCTTCTCCTTCTTTGTTGCTTCCACTTTTATTCACCAGCCACCAGTGTTGTCCTCTATGCAGCCCTTGGCTAGCTAGCAGCAAAAATTTTTAGGTCCATTCTTAGGTCTTACACCAGTTAGCAATATCCAAGCTGTCCATCCCGTCAGCATCACTGACAGCCACAGCTCTGTATGTGTCCTTTTTCGGTGTTTTCATGCAGGTTCTTCTACTAGTTGGAGTTTAGTCCACCTCTGTATCCTTTCTTTTAAAGCTCAGGGCTTCAGGATTATCTTCTGTATCTGTGTTAATTGGTTCTCCTTTTCTTTGTTGAAGAGGATCTGTATAGTTTGTCTGCTTATTCCACCATCTTACCAAACTCCCCCCTTTGTACATGTTTTTTACGTAGATGTAAATTTTCATCTCATTTGGGCAAATATCTATAAATACAATGCTGGATTGTGTGGTAAGTCTATGTTTAGAAACTGCCAGACCATCGTCCAAAGTGATTGTATTCCCACCAGCATTGGCCGAATATTTCTGTTGCTCCATATCCTTATCTTCATGTGATGTTGTCAGTGTTTGGGATTTTAGCCATTCTAATAGGCAGTCTTTTTCTGCAAACCAGCCAGTCAAAGTCCTATGGATCACAATGGTACGATCTCATTGTGTATAGGATTGCCATGAGTTAGGGACCAACTCAACAACAACTAACAAGAACAATAGGCATTCAGTTATCGCATTGTTTTGACCTGCAGTTCCCTAATGTTGTTGTTGTTGTTGTTATGTGCCGTCGAGTCGGCCCCGACTCATAGCGACCCCTCCTTGGGTTTCCGAGGCAGTATCACTACGGAAGTAGGATTGCCCAACCTTCCTTCCGAGGAGTGGCTGGTGGGTTTGAACCGCCAGCCGTCTGGTTAGCAGGCAAAGTGTCTTAGCCACTATGCTACCAGAGCTCCCTACAGCAGTTCCCTAATAGTACATGCTTATTTGCCATTTGTATATCTTCTTGGAAAGATTTTTGTTCAGATCTTTTGTACATTTTGGAATTTTGTAAAAAATATAAGCGTTTGTTATTGTTGAGTTTTAAGTGTCCTTTCTATACCTTGAATACAAAGTCTTTAATTAGATATAGGCTTTGTAAATATTTTCTCCTCGTCTGTGGCTTGAGTTTTCATTCCCTTAATAGTGTCCTTTGCAGAGCAGAAGTTTTTAGTTTTAATCAAGTGAAGCTTATGATTTCCTTTTTCTTTTATGGATCATACTTTTGGTGTTGTATCTAAGAGTCATTGCCTAACTCAAGGTCACCTAGATTTTCCCCTGTGTTATATTCTAGAAAGTTTATGGTTTTGCAACTTATGATCCTTTTTGAATTAATTTTGGTGGAAAATATAAACTCTGTATCTACATCTTCTTTGTACATGTGGCTATTCAGTTGTTCCAACATCATTTGCTGAAAAGATTATCTTCTCTCCATTTAAGCCCCTCTGTTCCTTTGTCTAAGATCAGTTGACTGTATTTATATGGGTCTTTTTCTCCTCTATCTAGTCTGTTCCAGTAATCCATTTTAGCACCTTGATTATTGTAGCTTTACAATAATCTTGAAGTCAGGTAGAGTCAGTCTTCTCTGATTTTCTTTAGTATTTTATTAGCTATTCATTTTTTTTTTTCTTTTACCTTTCCATGTAAACTTTAGAATCAGCTTGACAATATCCACAACATAACTTGCTGAGATTTTTATTGGGCTTATGATGAATCTATAGATCATGTTGGGAGGAATTGACATCTTAATAATATAAAGTTCTCTGTGGTGCAGTGAATTGCTTGGGATGGTTTTTTTAGCTGTGGTCTTTGTGACTCCCACTAGATGACTGAATGACTATAAAAATGTGAGGTGCTTGCCTCACTCTCAAAGGATTGGTTAGTTTATTAGTATCATAAACAAGGTGCATGACACTCTTGTGGGGGTGGAGCCATGGAAATAAGGTGTAAGAAACCCTAGTTTTGCTATCTTGCTAGGCTTAAAATAAGCCATCCCAGAGATGGAAAAGAGGGATCTCACTACTATCGAGAAAGGTATTCCTTTGGTCCCAAGATCCATGTATTGAATTTCCTCTACTCAGGAGACAGAGAGAAAGCAAAGTAATACTTTGCTGATATGGTGAGAAGCAGTGGCAGAGAAACAGTGGCTGTAGACCTAGCAGCAGACCCAGCAAGAGACAGTGTGGTGGGATTCCCAGCTCATGAAGTGAGAAAGTTGAGTGCCTTTGGGCAGGAGGCTTGCTAGTGGAGCAGATTGCCTCTCTGGACGCCTATTGGCAGAGCTAAAAGAGCTTTATAACATTTACCCAAGCAAGGCAGAGACCGAGAGCCAAGGGAAGCATACCAGCAGGTGCTGTGGAGAAGAGTTTGTCCTGATCCAAGAACTGTATCCTGAGTCATTTCTGATCCTGAATTGTAGCCTGTTACTTCCCTAATAAACCCATAATCATTAGCCTTGTTTGTGAATTCTGTGTGGTCATTGCAGTAGATTATCAAACCCAGCAGACAACTAGAAAATACTGTGGGAGGGACAGATGGTGTCAGAATTGATGAAAAGTTTAGAGAGCTGAGGTGTGCCTGACCTCTGCCTCATAGGAATCAATTTTGAGCTATTTATCTTGATCTTCCTCCTGACTTGTGAAGTTAGGGGCAGTCAGCCATATCTTTATGCCCTTTTTATACTATCCATGAACGTTTATTTAGACCTTCTTTTATTTCTTTCATCAGAGTTTTATAGTTTTCCTCATATATATCTTGTTTATATTTTGTTAGGTTCAACCCTGAGTGTTTCATTTTTTGATGCTAATATACATAATGGTGTGATTTTAATTTCAAATTCTAATTATCTGTTGCTTGGATATAAAAAAGCAATTGACTGATGTATATTAATTTTCTATCCTGACCTTGCCATAATCACTTCTTAACTCCAGTTTTTCTTGTTGTTGTTAATTCTTTTGGATGTTATAATGTATTTTATATTAAAATTAGATATTAAAATTATTATTCTAACTTTCTTTTAAGTCATGTATTTCTGGAAAATGTTCTGTCCTATTATAGTTAACCTTTCTCTATTCTTGGAACTTCAGTGTGTCTCTGTAAAAGTATATTGTAGAATATTTCTGTTATTATTTATTATTCTTTATGGTAGAGTGTTAAAATCACTAAGCTGTTAATCAAAATGTCAGCAATTCAAACCCACCAGCCTCTCCATTGTACAAAGTTGTGGCAGTCTGCTTCTGTAAACATTTACAGCCTTTGAAATCCTATGGAACCCTACCTTGTCCTACAGGGTTACTATATATCAGAATTGACTAGACAGTAGTGAGTTTTTGTTTTGGTTTGTTATTTGCATTAATTACTATTATTTTCAGACCTATTTCCAATTCTTTAATTCAGGTTTTCTATATCCCACTTCTTTCTCTTTTTCTTTTCTTAATGAATGTTAAACAATTTTTTCCTGTAAATTTCAGTTTCTTATTATGCATATCATCCCTGCTGACAAAAAGTGCAAGTTATTTCTATAATCTCTATTTCTATAACCTTTTTCTTTCTTCTTGCCATACTCCACCCCTCCTCAGTCAATTATGGTAAAAAATACCTAGAATTATAGTCCTCATTGTTATGGACATAATCTGTCTTTGGCTTTTTGTATGTGTTTTTTTCCTTGCTTACTGCAAAAACATTAAACTTAACTTCTCAACTACTAGCTGAAAGGTTGACAGGAGAAACCACCCAGAGGCTCCTGGAACAAGAGCCTAACCATCTGCTTCCAAAAAGTGACAGCCTTGAAAATTCCATGGAGTAGCTCTCACTCTGCACACGTGGGGTTGCCATGAGTTGAAGTCAACTGGATGGCAACTAAAAACAACAACTTCCATCTACTCTTGCCATCCTTTGTTCTATTTCTGCCTTCTTACTAAAATCCTTTCCCCAGTGGTATTTATAAATCAGAAGTTAGGATTCTAAACCATTTTGATGTCTTAAAAGGCTGAAAATATCTTTCCTTTAACTTCTCATTTCAATGGTAATTTAGTTGGCTATAAAGCACCAGTTTTGAAGTGATTTTACTTAAATACATTGAATGGTATTCATTTTCTTCTTTCATCAAAATTGCTGTCGAAAAGCTTGAGGTTGATTTGATAGAATCTGTTTTCTGTCTAGGAAAGATTTTTTCCTCTGTGGGAGATTTTATAATACTTCTTTTTTACTTTAATCTGCTTAAATTTCACAAAAATATTTCTAGGCATGATTATTTGAGTACTCTAAATCTTTCAATCTGTATTTTTTTCCTCTTTTTCTTGGAAATTCTCAGATAGTGCTTGTTTCTTTTATTTTTGTCTTTCCATGGTTGCTCCATTTATGTAGAAATTGATGCATTTCTTCCATTTTACCTATTTCTAAACATTTCTTTTGCATTATCCAACTCTTTTTTCCTTTTTGATACATTCTAGGAAATTTTAATAATCCGAACTTTGAATTCATTGATTTATCCTTAAGGTTATTCTACTTTTCATCTATTTAATTATGTACTCCTCAATATTAATTAATTAATCAAATATAAGGGAGCTCTGGTAGCATAGTGGCTAAGGCACTTGACTGCTCACCAGAAGGCTGGTGGTTCAAACCCACCAGCCACTCCTCGGAAGGAAAGTTGGGCAATCCTACTTCCGTAGTGATACTGCCTCGGAAACCCAAGGAGGGGTGGCTACGAGTCGGGGCCGACTCGACGGCAAACAACAACAACAACAATCAAATATAAATAAATTAATATAATGCAATGCAGCCCCTTGTTTCTTGTTTATAATTACTCATATTCCTTTATCTCTTCAAGAACATTTAGTTGAAATAATTTAAGTTCTACTATCTGTTCCACTAGTTTTACTTCATCTGTTGTAATTGATTTCATTTACCGTTTATTTTTTACAATAGTAGCTGTAAAAAGGTACTTATTTTTTTTAGTAGTTCTTAAAAAGCCTCTTAATTTTTCCTTGTAAGCTAGTATTTACACAGCAATGATATCTGCTAAGAAAGGGTTTTGCTAAAGGTAGTGACTACTTTATGCTTCTTAAGAAATCAGGGAGCTAGAAGTAGATCTCAAAAGAGAAATTCTATGGTCTACCTTCTCTCTCTCTCTCTTTTTTTCCTTTCTAAGTGAATATTAAAACTTTTTTTTTTTTCCTATAAATTTCAGTTTACCATTGCTCATATCAAGCCCGCAAACAAAATGCATGAGTTTGTCAGGTCTATTTCTATGACCTCTTTTTTCCTCCTTGCCATGCCCCACTCCTCCTCATTCAATTATGGTAAAAACACCTAGAATTTTAGTCCCTATTGTTATAGATATAATCTGATATTTGCCTTTGTTTTTTTCTTTCTCAGTTGTAGACATCTTGCCTTTGAGATATGAGAGGATTTAATAGAGTCAATACTTAAATGTCTGCTAGCCCATCTGCGCTTATTGATTACTTCTTTCCGCTCCCTCTGGCTCAAGTGCCAGTCTAATGTTTTCAAGCCAGAGGCCTTCTTACAGCTACATTGATGTAAGGAGAGAGCACACCAAAAATTCACTCCTTCACTCTATGTCCCATAGCTGGTCCTTAGCACTCTTTCATTCTAGTCTATACTCCTCTCCAAAACCCACACCAAACCCACTGCAATCAAGTCAATTATGACTCACAGAGACCACCATAGGTTTGCCAAAGCTGTAAATCTGTATGGAAGCAGACTACTTCATCATTCTCCTAATGGAGCGTATGGTGAGTTTAAGCCTCAGACCTTTTGGTTAGCATAAATACCACAGTTTTTGATGCCTTATGAACTTCTCACAATCTTTTTGGTAGATGGCAAATCTATCAATTTCCCTCTTGCTCTGTGACAGAGGGTTTGGAGTCCTTACTGATCCATCACTTCTCAGAAATACCAAATGCACAACTTTTCTGGAGATAAGATGATTTTGTGCCTTTTGACCTTCCCCTTTTCAGTGAGTGATGATGGATGAAACAAAGTAAGCCAGATGCTGTCTTCTTCACTATTTTTGTCTTATAACAAATAGCCTTAAGATGTCTATATTTCACTCACTCAATGCATTAGACACTTAACCAATTGAAGTGGATAATGATCCCAGCTCAAGTAGTAAAGTGACACTAGACAAAACTCTTCAGGGACATGGAAGTTATTTCAACTTATAAACACAAGTTATAGCATTGTGTCATCCACCGCTGAATGAAGAGGATTTGACCAGACAGCAGGTCAAGAGGCAAGATGAAAGCCAGCATTTTGGTAAATGAATAGTTTTCCTTCTGATAATAACTAATAGATAATTCCAACACACTTATAAAAGTAAATTTTAAAAGAAGAAAAAGATAACATTACCTTGAACTGAAATAAATACTTCTAAAAGTATTTTAGGAATTATCAACTTGTCTGAAAACTAGAGGAAAATAAAAGTAAGAGAGAGTGTGGAAACCAACCACATCCTGAGAAGTGAGGTGAATTCCTTCATGACCAAACTTGATTGAAAAGAGTAATTTGATATTTATAGAAGAAATATCTATACTTAAACAAATTTCATACACTTAGATCATAAGCTCTATCTTTGAGGAAGCATAACCAGTATGCTCCTTAGAAGCATGGATAGTGAGAATTGGTCTCAATTACTTTGGACATATTTTCAGGAGCTACCAGTCCCTAGGAAATAACATAATGCTTGGTAAAGTAGAGGGTCAGTAAAGAAGAGGAAAATCCTCAATGAGGTGGATTGATATAGTGGCTGCAACAATGGGCTCAAACATACCTACTATTGTATAGATGGCACAGACTGAGCAAATATTTGTTTTGTTATACATATGGTTGCTATGAGTCAGAAGCCAGTTAATGGCACCAAACAACAATAGGCCATAACCTTAGAGGCAGGGGTGGAGGGGGAAGATCAGCACAATGACAGAAGACAAGGGGCCTTCCAGGCTTTCTGGACAATAGAAACTCTGAACTGAGATCTCTTTCATAAAAGGACTTCAAACAAACAAACAAACAAAAATTCACTGCCATCGAGTTGATCTCGACTCATAGTGACCCCTCCATGGGTTTCTGAGCCAGTAGCACTACGGAAGTTGATTGGCCAACCTTCCTTCCAAGGAGTGGCTGGTGAGTTTGAACTGCCAGTCTTCTGGTTAGCAGTCAAATATCTTAGGCACTATGCTACCAGAGCTCCTAAAAATGTACTCTAAAACTACACTTCCCTCAGAATAAAGGAGAGTGCACTTAAGATAGAGTTGGTTTCATTAAGCAAAGTAAAATGTGGCCAGCACTGCTTGTTCATTAATATGAAGACTTGGTGTGCATACGTGTGTGCATGTTCGCATACCCACATTAATAGAAGATCATAAGAAAACAAAATAACAAGATGTCTTTTAAAAAATGCTTTTCTCTTATTAGTGGTAATAATAGAGCAATTATTTACATTTTTCTGTATTTTCCACAATGATCAATTATTACATTTACTACTTATAGCCACTCCTCGGAAGTAAGGTTGGGCAATCCTACTTCTGTAGTGATACTGCCTTGGAAACCCAAGGAGGGGTCGCTGTGAGTCAGGGCTGACTTGACGGCACATAACAACAACAACAAACTTATAAAATGAGAGCTCTGGTGGCGTAGTGCCTAAGGTATTTGGTTGCTAACCAGAAGGCTGGCAGTTCAAACTCACAAGCTACTCCTCTGAAGAAATTGGGCAATCTACTTCTGTAGATATACCACCTTGGAAACACAAGGAGCGGTCACTATGAGTTGAATTGTCTCAATAGCAGTGTGTTTTTGTTTGTTTGTTTGTTTTGTTTTGTTTTTTAATAGAATATTATTTTTAATAACAAAAATATAAACTAACATATAATCTTTCTTTCTTGTTTCCTGGAAGCCATAGAAAATGACTGCCAAGACTGCTTTTTCTTAATTATCTAATGTTCGAATGAACTGTACTGATAATAAAGAATTTAACTTACAATAAAGTAAAGGAGGGTAGAGAGGGATATAGCAAAGATAGGACCATGCACTAAGTTGAACATGACAGCAGGCAATTTGTGGTTCACATTCAGCATAGCTCAATAATTGATCTATACTTTTTCCTCTGCTTCATTGCTAAGGGAATGGATTTTTATATTCTTGTCATTCAGTTAGTAGTTTCTTTTTCTGACATGACCCTAAGTTTTAAGAATTTGCCATTCTGGAAATAGTCATCTAAGAAAACTCTCTCAGGTGTTTGTCCTCTATTTTGTTTAAGGTGTGAGCAGAAGCCAAGAAAAATAAATATCAAATAATAAAGGCTGTGTATACTGTGTGTGTGTGTGTATATATATATATATATATATATATATATATATATATGTAACAGTTATTCACAGATTCATATAAAAACAATGTTAAGTAGGTTAGTCATTCAACAATAGCTAATTACCAAAACCAAACCAAACTCATTGCCATTGAGTCAATTTAGACTCATAACAACCCCTCTTTGGGTTTCCAAGATGGTATCACTATGGAAGTAGATTGCCCAACCTTCGTTCCAAGGAGTGGCTGGTAGGTTTGAACTGCCAGCCTTCTGGTTAGTAGTCAAATGCCTTAAACACCATGCCACCAGAGCTCCCAATAGTTAATTAAACATATTCTATATGACACTATTCTTCTAGGTGCTGAAAAGTCAGATAGTACCTGACCTCACTGAGCTTACAGTTTAGTGGTTGTTGTTGTTCTTAGGTGCCATCAAGTCATCTCCAACTCTTGGTGCAGATGCCACAGACAGTAGAATGAAACAGTGCCCGGGTCTGTGCCAGCCTCATGATCCTTGCTATACCTGAGCTCATCATTGCAGCTGCTGTGTCAATCCATCTCATTGAGGGTCTTTCCCTTATTCATTGACCCTCCACTTTACCAAACATGATATCCTTCTCCAGGGAATGGTTCCTCTGATAACATGACCAAAGTAAGTGAGACAAAATCTGGCCATTCTCTCTTCCAAGGAGGATTCCAACTGCACTTCTTCCAGGACAGATCTGTTAGTCCTTTTAGCAGACCATGGTACTCTTAGCATTCTTCTCCAAAACCACAACTCAAAAGAATCAACTCTCCTTCCCCATTCATTATCCAGCTCTCACACGCATAAGAGGCGATTGAAAATACCATGGTTTGGGTTAGGCACATCTTAGTCTTCAAGGAGACATCTTTGCTCTTCAGCACTTGAAAGAGGTCTTTTGCAGCAGATTTGCCCAATGCAATACATCATCTGATGTTGACTGCTGCTTCCATTGGTGTTGATTACAGAACCAAGTAATATGAAGTCCTTGACAACTTCAATCTTTTCTCCATCCATCATGAAGCTGTTTATTGGACCAATTGTGAGGATTTTTGTTTTCTTTATATTGAGGTATAATTCATACTGTAGACTGTAGTCTTTAATCAGCATCAGTAAGTGCTTCAAGTCATCCTCACCTTCAGCAAACAAAGTTGTGTCATCTGCGTATCACTGGTTGTTAATGAGTCTTCCTCCAATCCTGATGCCACATTCTTCTTCATATAATCCAGTTTCTCAGGTTATTTGCTCAACATACAAGTTGAATGAGTATGGTGAAAGGATACAACCTTGACACACTTCCTTCTTGATTTTGAACCATGCAGTATCCCCTTGTTCTGTTTGAACAACAGCCTCCTGATCTATGTACAGGTTCCTTATGAGTACAATCAAATGTTTTAGAATTCCCATTCTTCTCAATGTTATCCATAATTTATTATGATCCACACAATTGAATGCTTTTGCATTCAAACACAAGTAAAACACAAGTAAACATCTTTCTGTTATTCTTTGCTTTCAGCTAAGATCCATCTGACATCGGCAGTGATATCCCTCATTCTACATCCTCTTCTGAATTCAACTTGCATTTCTGGAAGCTCTCTTTCAATATACTGCTGTAAACATTTTTGAATTATCTTCAGTAAGAATTTACTTGCATGTGATATTAATGATATTGTTCGATAATTTCCACATTCTGTGGAACCACCACAGTTTAGTGATAGAAGCAGACAATAAGCAACTATGCAAATAGCCATCCCTAGTCATAATTATATGAATGATGTTTTGTGCATGAATTCTATCTCCCAAGTATATCATGAGGAGAACAAGATAAGCCCAACATTTGGCAACCTTAAAGTAATATAAAAGGAGCTCTGGTGGCATAGTGGATAAGGCACTTGACTACTAATCAGATGATCAGAGGTTCAAAACTACCACCGGCTACTCTGCAGGGGGAATATGTGGTGATCTACTTCCACAAAGAAGATTAAAGCCTTGGAAACCCAATGGGGGTCACTATGAGTTGGAAATGGCTTGATGGCAGTGAGTTTATATATATATAATATATATAATATTTTATACATATAAAATATAGATAAATGAAGATAATACCACTTTCATATAACTAAGACTAATTTTTCTAAACTTTTTTCTGACATAATTTTGAGCACAAACTTCTTAACCAGGACATGCACACATACACAAACAGGGAAAAACACTCAGACTAGTTTAATATTTTTGAATCTGTCCTTCTTCTCCTTTCCTCAGGTTTTGGTCCAAAAGGCATGCTTGAATGAACATCCTACAGCTAAATTCCTTTACAGATTATATTTCTTAGGTAACCCAATTAGCACCACACATGTGTTTAGGCTCTGGAAATAGAAATATACTTCAGAATTGTCTCAGATTGGACTCAGATGGCCAAGCCATGGCAATTTCCCTTCACTATTGGAAAGAAAGGGGTGTGGTCACATACCAGATATGTGACAGCTGTAAACAATAGGATGCTCCCCTCTGAGTCCACACTAGTAATCTAGGCATCCTTGACCAGTGTCTGTTTCTTTTCTGTTTCTCTTTTCTGGGAGCTAGTGGGCATAAAGGAGCTCTGCTGGTGCAGTGCCTAAGGCATTTGACTGCTAACCAGAAGGCTGGCAATTCAAACCCATGAGCCACTCCTTGGAAGGAAGATTGGGCAATCTACTTCCCTAGTGCTACTGCCTCGGAAACCCAAGGAGGGGTCGCGCTGTGAATTGGGGCTGACTCGTCAGCAGCGAGTTTGGTTTTTTGGTTTCAAGTGGGCATAAGATTGAATCTCTGGCCTATAAAGATGCTACAGGAAAGGAAACTGCGAGTCTGCAGCAAGAGTGGTACAAAGGTTTAGTGAGAGAACATTATGTGAATGTCCCTGGAACCATAAAACCCTCTGAGTTATGTTTTTGGGAGGATAGGAAGGAAGTACAGAAAGAGTGTTGGCCCAGACTCCTACTTCTCATCCTGACTCCAGCACAAAATTCTTTATAAGTATGCTTACCAGTATGACTTCTAAGATGAAGAGACTGTGCTTTCTTCACAAAATTATTCTCTCCTCCTTGATGGAGTGAGCTTTTTCATTCTTGCAGTATACAAAGTTTAAAATGAAATCATTAAAATAAAAATTTCACATACAAGTAAAAACGTGTTTAGATAAATAATGTACACATCAAAGTCTTTCCTATTTTGAAATAGGCATAACTTCTGAGGAAGGATCTCTAGAAAAAAACAATGGAGTGAAAGGGAGAAATATAAAATATTAAAAACACATTTAAATGTGTTTTAGTCTATCTTCATTTCTAAGGGAATATTAAAAAAAAAAAAAAAAAGTTCATTTGAATTTAACAAACATTTCCTGAACTCATACTTCTAGTAAGATACTGCTTGAGAACATCAGAAGCTGAGGATATGAGACACAGAGAATATCTACCCCTAGGGGCTAAGAACTAGACCAGAGCTTATTCTTGATTTTTTACTGTTTCAAAAAAAAAAAAACAAGAGAAAAATAACTCACTGCTGTGGAATCCAGTCTGACTCATAGTGACCCCTCTTTGGGTTTCTGAGGCAGTATCTCTATGAAAGTAGATTGCCAAGTCTTCCTTCCAGGGAGTGCCTGATGGGTTTGAACTACCAGCCTCTGGTTAGCAATCAAATGCCTTAGGCACTGCACCACCAGAACTCTCATTTACTGTTTAGAGTTGTTACTTGTTGACATGTTTAAAGAAGCCTTAACTGCTCTTTGGTACTAGGTTGTTGTTGTTGTTGTTGTTATGTGCCATCGAGTCGTTGGTACTAGGTAGGATATAAATTTCAAAATCCCCCAAAAAATGAACAACTAAGTATAAAATAATTTAGAGTTAAAAGTCCCATTAAGAGTGCAGTGGAATATGAGAAGGGATAAGTTATATGGGTATGATGCCATTTGTGAAATGTAAAGACAAAGACCATCTTGAGAGCTGTGATTAGTAAGAGAAATTACTTGTCAGAATCAAAGCATTAGAAAAATATGAAGGTAAAACATACTAGAATATGTTCATGCGTAACAGTTTGATTAGATTATTATGTGTTCTATGTTCTGAAAGACTGAAAAAAAGTCTAGGCAACTAGTTTGGGCACAATATATTGGAAAGTATTTAAGATAATGTGGGATTAATGACGACTTGTAAGGCAGGGGTTAACTTTCTCAGTACTATACAAAGATTATTCTGAGATCAATGTTTGGGGTGAATTTCAATGATTAGAGACAAGAGTTTGAATGACTGTGAGAAAAGGTAGAGGGAATGCTAAGAGTGAAAAGAAATTTGAGAATCCAGACAATATGACACTGGCACTTGGCTCCCTCACTGGTAAATTATGTGACAGGGCTGAGTTTCATAATTGTCTGAGTCTTAATTTTATCATTTGTATAAAAAGGAGCAGAATATCTACTTCACGGGGATTCACCCAAGCATAAAATAGAGCCTTTATCTTAATAGTTTAGGAGTAACAAAGGCATGCTGTAAAGTGTTGGTTGTGAGGATAACGTCACTGATGGAAAAAAAATAGCCTAGGCTTATGATTACAAGGAATTTTGGTGATGTACTGATTAAAACATTTACTGCTAAGCAAGGGGTCAGCAGTCCTAACTCACCAGCCTTTCTGTGAGAGAAAGATGAGGCAGTCTGCTTCCATTTACAGATTTACAGTCTTGGAAGCTATGGGGGTCTCTATGATTTTTTTTGGGGGGGGGCTGTGATTACCTGCCATAACATAAAATGATTATTTTAAGTGAAAGGCAATAATCCAATTGTAGCATGTCATTCCTGAACTTCTTTTTTTTTCTCAGAAAATGCTTAATAGAATGGAGAAATACATAAATTTCAAAAGTGATCAATGAAAAATCCTTAATGTCCTATACATTTTATTGTCATGTCATAATTCATGGGCTATTTATGGCTATAAAAATACTGTATATGGAGTTTGATGGTTTAAACTGATGCCAAACTTGGGTCTTAAAATGAATTATGATAAGAGTGGAGAAAATTTGGTGATTCTGACAACAAGAAACATTTTGAAGATATGTTAGCCAAGCATCAAGTGGATGACCAGAATTGAAGGGTCGTTACCAGAAGAATTCTGCTCTTTCTTTGCAAACAAGATGAGTCTTTGGTTATGAAATGTACCATGTTTAAACTATTGCAAGAGAAAGATTGTTTTTAAGCTGTCTTGCTTCATTTGTCAGAGCTTTCACACAATAAAAAGCAAATTATCTCCTCTACTTCTTTGAGATGTCCCAAAGGCTTACAAAAGGAGAGAGAAGAGAGCAATAAAAAGAACAAAGTAACTTAGAAACCATATGGTAGAATTATGTAAGAGAATAAAACATAATGTAAATGCATACATAAATATACACAACAATATATATTATGTTTCAGAGTACCTCAGTGATGCAGGTGGTTAATTCAGGACTACAAACCCACCCATAAGTGTCTTGGAACACTGTCCTGAAAACACTATGGAGCAGTTCTACTCTATACACACGGAGTCACCGTGAGTTGGAATTAACTTGATAGCAAATAATACCAACAACAACATATTATACAAATATATTGATATACACAAATATATAAACCCTCCCCCCCCCAAAAAAAAAACCTCACTGTTCTGAAATTGATTCTAACTCATAGCAACCCCCATTTGGTTTCCAAGGCTGTAAATCGTTACAGAAGCAGATAGTCTCATCTTTCTTCCACAGAGTGTCTGGTGGGTTCAAACCACCAAAATTTTGGTTAGCAGCCAAACACTTTAACCGTTACATCACCAGAGTCCTTATACAAATATATACATATATGTATATACACTTTATCTGTACTTGTTTAAAAACTGAGTAGAAAAAAAAAAAAAAAAGACTTTATGAGTCCATATCTAGGATTAAAAATATACCTAGGGAAACAACAAGACTAGTAGTACAAAAACAAGGAAAAATAATAAAGAACTTCCTAGAATTATTATGGTCCAAACAGCACATTCTATGATTTAAAAGTAGTGCCTGTTCAATAGACCAGGTTTGGTGGTCTGATAGATCCTGGTGAAACCCTTGAGTCTATGACCCCTAGCTGCCCTTCAGGTCTGGAATTGAACTCATTCCAGTGGTTTCCAGCCAAATAATAGAGAGGCATATGGGCTGAACATTTACATCAGGTAGATACACTCCTCGGAGAGATCAAACATAGGAGAAGAGAAGGGCAGTGTTTACACAGGGAGACAGCTTGGGGGGCAGCAGTGGATGGGAGGGAAGGACACAGGACTATGGGGAAGAAATGGGAAACAAAGTGAGTATGAACTGCTCTATGAAAAATCGGCTTGCTCTGTAAACTTTCACCCAAATCACAATAATTAAAATAATAATAATAATATATATTCATTTTCAAATTTTGAAAAAAAATTATAATGAAGCAACAAAAATAAGAAAATACCTAGAGATAGTCACTGTGCAATTTGTGATGTTTGTCTTTGAATACTTACACTGATTCATGAGATAATAACATACAAATTGCATGTGTGTCTGTGTGTTTATATATATATATATTACATACCTTTATGATTTAAACTTTATATATCATCAGTATAACCATGTACTAGGCTTTGTTTTATATAAAAAAAGTCTTATAATGACATCACAATATTCTTTTAAATGTCTGTATCAAGTATTTCTCCAATTGTCAGACATTTGGATCACTTCCAAATTGTAGGCACAATGAGCAATATTTGCTATAAACATATTTGTGTAAATCACTAAAAGGAAAAAGCAAACTCTTAAATGGATGTGCTAAGCTATGGATTTGGTCTCTATTAGTTAAAAGAAACCAATACAGATTGTGTTGCCTTATATAAGCTGAGCTTATTTTCACAGCAGCCAGAGGGTAAAAGAAGTTTATAAGTAGAGAAGACTGCATTGGGTTGACTTATTAAAAAGAATCTTTATATAAACTGTTTGGATAATGTAAACCAAACCAATCTCACTGCCCTTGAGTCAATCTCAACTCATGATGACTCCTCCTTGGGTTTCCAAGGCGGTATCACTACAGAAGTGGATTGCCCAATCTTCCTTCCAAGGAGTGGCTGGTGAGTTTAAACCACCAGACTTCTGGTTAGCAGTCAAATGCATTAGGCACTGCACCCCATTAATTGAATAGTAATTGTGTGCTACACAACATCATTAACAATTTATATGTAGAGCTGTATCTAATCTTCACAATAATTCTCTGAGGTGAGTGTGATCATATATTCTCCTTTTATAGGTGAGAAAAGTGTGGCACAAAAATACTATGAAACTTGCCCAAGGTCACTTAGCTATTAAGTGGAAAAATCAGGAACTGAACCATTTGTCTAACAGCATTGCACCTACTAATTACATATCATGCAAGAATGTCTGATATTTAATATCCTCGGAAGGAAGGTTGGGCAATCCTACTTCCGTAGTGATACTGCCTCGGAAACCCAAGGAGGGGTCGCTATGAGTCGGGGCCGACTCGACGGCACATAACAACAACAGCAATGCTTTGGTAGCGTAGTGCCTAAGGCACTTGACGATTTACCAGAAGACTGGTGTTTCAAACCCACCAGCCACTCCTCAGAAGGTTGGGCAATCTAGTTCCATAGTGATACTGCCTCGGAAACACAAGGAGGGGTCACTCTGAGTCAGGTCTGACTTGTTGGCATGTAACAACAACAACATGCTTCAAGAAATTGACCAGGAAACCTGTAATAATATACATTATTATAATTCTTATTTGCAATACTAGAAGCTAGGAGGAAAGGGAACAGTATTTAGAGATTATTTAGTTATAAAACTGCCAGCCAAGTTTATTTAACCATCCAAGATAACAATCGTCAGTGAGGGCAAAAAAAGGGTGTAATGTAATGTGCAAGTGCCGTATTTAATATATATGTTGTTCTACCGTCTAGTTGATTCTGACTCATAGAGACTCTATAGGACATAGTAGAACTGTCCCATAAGGTTTCCAAGGCTCTAAATCTTTATGGAAGCAGACAGCTTCATCTTTCTCCCTTGTAGTAGCTGATGGGTTCAAACCACTGAACTTTTTGTTAACCGCTGGATATTTAAACCACTGTACCACCAGGGCTCTTTAATAACTATATCTGTGTTAATAATAATATTAATTTTATTAATACTATTTATCAATATATTAATAACAACATATTTATAGTAATAATAATAACTATGTTTTTATTAGGAACTCTGGTAGCATAGTGCCTAGGGTACTTGACTGATAAGCAAAAGGCTGGCAGTTCAAACCCACCAGCCACTCCTCAGAAGGAAGGTTGGGCAATCCTACTCCTGTAGTGATACTGCCTCAGAAACCCAAGGAGGGGTCACTATGAGTCAGGGCCAACTCGATGGCACACTACAACAACAACAAAAATGTCTTTATTAATGTATCTACCATACAGTTTATTATTCTGAAGAAATCAGCCAAGAAAGTTCTCTAAACACAAGAAAATAGCATCAAAGAAAGATTAAAAGAAGAGAGAGTTCCAGTAAGATAGTGGAATAAGCAGACTACTACAGACCCTCTTCAACAAAGACAGACACACAGACCCTCTTCAACAAAGAAAAGAGGAACCAATTAAAACAGATACAGAAGATACTCCTGAAACCCTGTGTTTTGAGAGGAAGGATACAGAAGTGGACTGAACTCCACCTGGAACCTGCATGAAAACACCAAAAAAGGAGACATACAGAGCTGTGGACTGTTAGAAATCCTGACAGCAAGGACAGCTTGGATGTTGCCAAGTGATGTAATAACTTAAGAATTAACCTAAAACTCAGCCTTGCTAGCCGGGGGTGGCACAGATGACTACACTGGCAGTTGATGAATAAAAGGGGAAGCAGCAAAGAGGAAGACAGGCTGAGCTGTGGACTTTTGGCTGTCTGGAGGGTGCAGCCATTTTGAATGTTTACAAGTGGTTGGACCATTTGGGATATTTAAAGCAATACCTTTCTCTCAGATTCCACAGACCTAAGAATAGACTCCACTTGCCTGGGACCACAAGGATATTCTGGACACTGAGGAATGGAAAGGTGAGGCATTACCCTTGTTATTCTTATACCCCACACCCTCCTGGTGAACAGAGGTGTGTCTATCCCTCACTCCCATCCACCTTCTGGGCTGGCAGAAATTCCATCCCAGTCTAAGTGCTCCGATGGAGCCTGGGTGCCCTGATCTGCCCTGTCCGGATCCCCCCCC
>NW_006921642.1:5670174-5679505 GCF_000298275.1 Orycteropus afer afer
ATTGTGATTTTTGTCTAACTGAGTGAGGGACAGCAACTCTGCCCATATGACTCAACCACACACACACCTCCTGCAGCCACTTACTGAGTGAGAGCCACCACTTCCTTTTGCACCAACTGGCCAATGATACATGACCACCAGTAAGAGCCCTACTCACCCTAACTGCTCTTCACAGTTAACAGAGATCTGTGCAACATTCTCATTGTCTATCACACCCACCAGGAGACAGGTGGTAAGTGCATAAGTGGTGACAGCTAGCCAATAGAGGAGCACAGTATCCAGTACTCATATATATAAAAAAAAAAAAAATTAAAATCTTGGGTTAATCACTGTAACATGCAATTACCAATTAAATATAAGTACAACAAACTCACGATGTCTGGAGACAACAGACCATCACAGTACACACAAAGAAGCAAGATAAAGCAGTAAAACAAGGGAGAATCATACAGACTCAGAACACATTCCTAGGGAAGAGCAACATTGGAACTCCCTGATAAGGGATTCAAAATAATTATATTTAGGTACCTTCAAAGGATTGAGAGACAGATTGAGGAAAACACTGACAAAAAAATAAGGAAAACACAGAGAAAACCCTAGAACAATTTTGGAAGACAGTACAAGAACAAAATGACAAAATAAATGAAACATTAGAATGATACAAAATCTACAGAAAGAAATCCAGAAGATTAATATTCAATTTTCAAAAATAGATAACACATTGAACAGGCAAAGAAGTAGAATCAAATTAATGGAACACAGAATTAGTGAGATTGAAAACAAATACCTGAATACTTCTTTGGAAAGGGATCAATCAGAAAAAAAGATCAAAACAAAATGAAGAAAATCTAAGGTTCATGTGGGATACCATCTAAAGGAATAGCCGGCATATAATCAGAATTTGAGAACAGAAGAAAAAAAAAATAAACCATTGAGTAAATTGTCCAAGATTTGTTGGAAGAGAACTTCTTTGATGTGATGAAAGATGAGACTATATCCATTCAGGAAGTCCAATGAACCCCAAACAGGATAGACCCCAAAAGAAAACACAAAGACATACCATAATCAAACTCACTAAAACCAAAGACAAAGAAAGAATCCTGAAACCAGTATGGGAAAAGTGAAAAGTTACCTACAAAGGGCAACCAATAACAGTAAATTCTGATTTCTCAGCAGAAACCATGCAGGCGAGAAGGCAATGGGATGGTGTATATAAAACCCTGAAAGAGAAAAAAAATTCCAACCCAAGAGTTACATACCCAGCAAAACTGTTCCTCAAGTATGATGGTGAAATAAGGAGATTTCCAGATAAGCAGAAATTAAGGGAATTTGTTAAAATTAGACTAACTTTACAACAAATACTAAAGGGAGTCCCTTGAACAGAGAACCAATAATAGCAAACAACAACCAACCATTAATACACGTGACCCAGAAACCAACCCAGTTATGGAAGTATCCAAAGTAAAATAAGCTTACAAAATTGTAAACAGGGAAACAGAGACATCAATTGGCAAATAAGGAAAACTATAAACCAAAAACAGTGTAGTTACAGAACTTTTAAATGGTGAGGAAGTCAAGAGAGTCACAAGGTAGAATGGACTGTTCTAAAGTCAGGAAGAAAATTACAAACTACAGGGTAACCTCAAAGAAAAATGATAAACCTTCACATCAAAATAAAAAAAGAGGACAAGAACAAGTATTTTTCAAATACTAAAACAATAGCAACAAAGGAAATGATCACACAATTAATTAAAAAAATGAGCTCCGCACATAAAATTATATGAAACAAAGAAACAAGGGACACCACACACACACAAAAAAACACATAACCATATGACACCAACAAATTCATACTTGTTGATGATTACACTGAATGTCAATGGATTAAATGCATCATTCAAGAGACAGAAAGTTGCAGAATGGATAAGAAAACATAACTCATCAATATGCTATGTACAAAACTAACTTCAGTTAAAATTTAATTTTAAACTAATGTAGTTCCATACATCATTGTCTCTGGATTGGAACTTTGGTTTTGCGTTTGTTCTCTGAAATTGTCAGGAACAGAAATTTAGAATTACTAATTTGATTTTTGTAATTTAGCACATACTTCTTTGACAGAATATTATATAACAACAACAACAACATATTGTGGTATACTAAGGAAGCATAGCGTAGTGCCTAAGGCACTTGACTGCTAACCAGAAGGCTGGTGTTTCAAACCCACCAGCCACTCCTCTGAAGGAAGGTTGGGCAATCTACTTCTGTAGGGATACTGCCTCAGGGGGTCACTATGAGTCGGGTCCAACTTGACAGCACAATACAACAACAAGAAGGAAGCATGGAGTAATGAAAGTGTGTGGGCACTGGAGCCAGACAGACCTAGGTTTTGTATCTTAGTTGTCTCATTAACTCTGTGACCAAACGTAAATTACTCAACCCAAGTCTTAGTTATTATTATTCAAATGAGGAATACCCCTCAGTAGGGCTATACATACTATTTTAATTTTATTCCCATGTAAATTAAAGAAAAGCTAGATGAAGCAATAAAACCTATTTATATAAATAAGTGATATGTAAAACATTGTTTTCTGAATTGGAAATAATTTTTGAAAAATATAATCTGATAATATGTATGCTGTATATTCAATTTTAGCATACTTCATGTTCATGATTGCTTTGCTGTTTTTGTTCCATCCTAAATCCCTAAATGATTGCTTGGATATAGTAGATATTTTGGCCACTTACCACAATGAGGCTGAGATCCAAGTTCATTTTAGGAAATTTTTTTTTAGTTCCATATCTAAATCTGATACAAGGGTAAAAGCCATGTACTAGTAGAACTTCTGTCTTATTCATTTATAAAGTTAATAAACTTCTTATGTACAACAACAACAACAACAAAAAGAAAGATTGAAAGCAAAACAGACAGTGTGGGTAAAAAATAAGTGTGCAGTGAATTTTGTTATGTTTTTAGTTAATTTTAAATTGGTAGAATATTGCTTCCAGTCATAATGAAGTAACAAAGACTAGACTTAACTTACCTTCGTGAATAATTAGACAAAACATAGAAAACAATAGTTTTCAGACATTGGCTAGGAAGTTGATCTGGACTGGGATCCCTGAGAGAAAATAAACAAGTGAGGTGAATTCTCTGATTGCTATCTGACTTTTTGACTAGAAGCAAGTTTTGTCACACAGGCCTAAGAAGATGGAACCCAGAAAGATCCCACCATTTACAATGAATTGAGTAGATGGAGGTAGGAAATTAGAGAAGGCGAGAAAACAGAAAATTGTGGGACAAAGTTCCAGAAACGAAGCAGTTAAGTGGTCTGCATTGTATGACCAGAGTAACCATTAAAATAGCTAGGCAAAAAATAACCAAGAATTGGTAAACAGAACAATTACCAGAGTTCACACAAAGCAAAAAAGGATCAAACTATAAACAGACCAATTGGAGATTCCTCAATGATCCAATGAGACCCCAGAACATTCATTTCACCTAGCAGAGAAAAACATCTCTGAGTGACTGGTCCATAAGTAGCAAAACATAAAAATAGATTTCAAGAGAAAAACAGAATTTATTCATCAGAAATATTTTACAGGAAATTTTTTTCAGAATTTTTCCATCTAGTCCTTCACAGAATTTCAGAAAATAAACTAAAATTACATTTATATATGTGTGTATATATATACATATGTATATGAATATATCTCAGAGCTTATACACACACACACACACACACACAAAAGGAGCTCTGGTAGCATAGTGCCTAAGGCACCTGACTGCTAACCAGAAGGCTGGGGGTTCAAACTCATTAGCCACTTCTCCAAAGGAAGGTTGGGAATCTACTTCCATAGTGATAACACCTCAAAAACCCAAGGAGGGGTCACTATGAGTCAGGTCTGACTGAACGGCACATAACAACAATATAAAAACAAATATTTCTATGTTGGACTTTTGCTGAAGGATTACACAATCTAAAAAGTTTGTAGGACAATTGTTCATAATATAAATTTACTAGAAGAATTCTATTTAAAGATCTAAAAATAGTGGAGTGTTTAAAGAAATTTTTATTATTGTTGGGTGTCATCAAATTGATCCCAACTCATCACAACCCTACGTACAACAGAAAAAACACTGCTTATTTCTGTGCCATCCTCACAAACCTTGCTATCCTAGAGTCTATCATTGCAGCTACTTTGTCAATACATCTCTTTGAGAGTCTTCCCATTTTCCTCTGACACTCCACTTTACCAAGCATAGTATCCTTCTCCAGGGACTGGTCCCTTCTTACAACATGACCATTGTTATTAGGTCCCAACAAGTGATTCATAATGACTCTAGGTACAACAGAACTAAACACTGCCTGTTAGTGTGCCATCCTCACAATCTGTGCTATACTCGAGCCCACTGATGCAGCCACTGTGTCAATCCATCACAATGAGATTTTCCCTTTTTCGCTGACCCTCAACTTTACCAAGCATGATATCCCTCTCCAACAGAATTATCCCTTCTAACAATATGACCAAACAGGTGAGACTAAGTCTAGCCATTTTTTTATTTTAAGGATCATTCTGGCTGCATTTTTTTCTGTGTCAGATTTGTTTGTTTTTCTGGCAATCCATAAATATTTTAAATTCTTTATCAACACCACGTTTCAGAGGTATCAATTGTTCTTTGGTCTCCCTTATTCATGGTCCATCTTTCACATTACACTGTAGTGCGATTGAAAATGCCATGGCTTGGTTAAGGAACACCTTAGCCTTCAAAGTGAACATCTTTGCTTCTTAACCCTTTAAAGAGGTCTTTTGCAGCAGATTTGCCCAGTGCAATACAGCATCTGGTTTCCTGACTGCTGCTTTCATGGGTGTTGATTGTGGATACAAGTAAAACGAAATCCCTGACAACTTCGATGTTTTCTCCATTTACCATGATGTTGCTTATTGGTCCAGTTGTAAGGACTTTTGTTTTCTGTATGTCTAAGTGTAATTCATACAGAAGCCTGTAGTCCTTGACGTTCATCAGTAAGTACTTCAAATCCTCTTCACTTTTAGCAAGCAAGGTTGTGCCACCTGAATATCTCAGGTTGTTCATGATTCTTCCTCCAATCTTGATGACACATTCTTCTTCATAGAGTCCAGCTTCTCAGATTACTTTCTCAATTAGCAGCTTGAATAAGTATGGTAAAAGGATACAACCCTGATATATGCCCTTCCTGATTTTAAACCATGCTGTATTCACTTGTTGTTTCCCAATGACTGCCTCTTGGTCTATTTACAGGTTCCTCATGAGCACAATTAAGTGTTCTGGAACTCCCATTTTTACAATTCTGTCTGTAATTTGTTCTGATACACATAGTTGAATGCCTTTGCTTAGTCAGCAAAACACAGGTAAACATCTTTCTGATATACTTTGCTTTTAGCCAAGATCCATCTGACATCAGCAATGACATCCCTCTTTCCACATTCTCTTCTGAATCCAACTTGCATTTCTGGCCATTCCCTGACAATACACTGCTATGAAAATTTCTGAATTATATTCAGAAAAATTTTACTTGCATGTGATATTAATGGTATTATTCTATAATGTCCATATTCTATTGGATCACCTTTATTTGGAATTGTTAAGCAGCTGATGCCAAGAGGAACAAAGCCAGAGTGAATTGTTAGAAAATTAAGTTTTATTGAATCATCTGTCTGGCAGATGGGCTGAGGCTTAAAGCAGCATCAGCCCCAATCCTGTCTCCACAGGGTGCTTAAGTAGTGTTTTAATATAGGAGGTAGGTTGCCTGTTTCAAAAGAGCCAATCCTGAGTGCAGAGGAGGAAACTAAATGTCACGAGGGAGGGAACAAGACAGAAATGGAAACTGAAACAAAGGGGTAGAGGCAGAAGTTAAGTTCAAGGGGTGGGAACAAGGCAGATGTGGGAACTGAACACAAAGAGGAAAAGCAGAAGCTGAGTAACTTCAGGCTGGGTAGAGAGTGGAGAATTTACCTATTATAAATGACCACAAATATGAATTTCTTCCAGTCAGTTGGCCAGGTAGCTGTCTTCCAAATTTGCTGTCTTTCCAAATAAAAAAGTAAGTGCATCCAGTGCTGCATCCATTTGGTGAAACATCTCAATAAGCAGTCCTTCAATTCCTGGAACCTTGTGTTTCACCAGTTCCTTCAGTGCAGCTTGGGCTTCTTGCTTCAGTACCAGTGGTTCTTGATCATATGCTACCTTCTGAAATGGTTGATGGCAACCAATTAATTTTGGTACTGTGACTGCATATTTCTGTCATCTTCTTTTGATAATTCCTGTAGCACTCAATATTTTGCCCATAGAATCCTTCAGTATTGCAATTCAAGGCCTAAATTATTTCTTCAGTTCTTTCTACGTGAGATATGCCAATTGTGTTCTTCCCGTTTGCCTTTCTAACACCAGATCTTTGTACAATTCATTGTAATATTTTGCTTTGTCTTCTCTCACCATCTTTGAAATCTGTTGGATTCTTTTATTTCAGCATTCCATTCTTTCGCTTTAGCTACTCTCTGTTGACAGACAAGTTTCAAGACTCTTCTGACATCTGTTTTGATCTTTTCTTCTTTTCTTGTCTTTTTAATGACCATTCACTTTCTTCATGTATGATGTTCTTGATGTCATTCCACAACATTTTTGGTCTTCTGTCAAATTTTGTTCACTGTATCAAATCTCTTCTTCAGATGGTCTCTAAATTCAGATGGGGCATACTCAAGTCACATTTTCACTCTTATGGACTTGTTTATGTTATTGAAAAAAGATATTTGCTATGAATAAGTCATTGGTCTTGCACAATTCTATCATGCAATCTCCAGCATCATTTCTATCAACAAAACCATGTTTTCCAATTACCGATGCTTCTTTGTTTCCACCTATCACATCTAATCACCAGTAATTATCAATACATCTTGATTGCATATCTGGTCAATTTCAGATTACAAAAGTTGGTAAAAATCTTCAATTTCTTCATCCTTTGCTTCAGTAGTTGTTGCATAAATTTGAATAATAGTAGTATTAAGTGGTCTTCCTTGTAGGCGTGTGGATATTATTCTATCACTGACAGCATTGCACTATAAGATAGATCTTTAAGTATTATTTTTAACTATGAATGTAATGTCATTTCTCTTCAGTTTGTCCTTTTCAGCATAGTAGACCTTATGATTGATTCAAAATGGAAATACCTGTGTGTTTCAGCTCACTAATGCCTAGGATATAGATCTTTATGCATTCTATTTTATTTTTTACAACTTCCAACTTTTCTACATTCATACTTTCTACATTCCATTTTCTGATTATTAATGAATGTTTGTAGATGTTTCCTACCATTTTGAATCATGCCCCATCAGCAAATGAAGGTTCTGAAAGCTTTACTGTATCCATGTCATAAAGGTCAACTCTACTTTGAGAAGGCCTCTCTTCCTCAATTCTATTTTTAGTGTCTTCCAACCTGAGGGGCTCATCTTCTGGCACTCTGTCAGACAATGTCTCACTGCTCTTCATAAAGTTTTCCAGTAATACATCACACGGTGTTTCACTGTTATTCAGAAAGTTTTCAATGGCCAATTTTTCAGAAGTGGGTGGCCCCATCCTTCTTCCCAGTTTATCTTAGTCTGGAAGTTCCACTGAAACTTGTTCACCATGGGTGACCCTGCTGGTATTTGAAATACTTGTGGCATGACCTCTAGCCTCATAGCAACAGGCAGGCTATTATGGTACAAAAAACTGACAAGTGGGTGGTAGTTAAAGAAATTAGATGTATCTATTAAATAGATTGTTACAAAGTCATTAAATTAACTGCTTAATGACATGAATAAATTATTGTATTTCACAGTGTCATGGAGAATTTATCTTAAGAATATGTAAAGAAATATTCAGGTTTGTCATGCATAAACTAGTTTAGTTTATTGCAAGGTAGTTGTGGCAAGGCATGCAAGTAAGAACACAGACACTCAGCACTAGAGAATCAGAATGAACAATTACAATTTAGTTTAAATGTTAAAGTTCAAATGTTGAGATTTCAGGATCTTGGAAAAGAGACTTGACAATCTTTTGGACTCAGAGCAGGTCTCTACACTTAAGATTCAAGGTCAGTTGTGGCAAGCAGTATCTCTGAAGGCCCCTCAGTCTTCTGACTCAGTGAGAGAGATTTTGCTTTTGCTTTCTTCTCCAAAATGAGTAGAAATCCACAGGTTTATATACCCTGTGTGCTGTCATGTTCAACTATAATTAGTACATTTTATTGCCAGTTAAGGGCAATAATGTTTTATTACATATTTATGTTTTGATAATTTATTGAGATTTGAATTATTGACAATTAGGGCATGATACATTTACATTCTTGTTTAGTATGTATGTTTCAAGGCCAAACTGATTAATTATAAATTATGGGAATTGTGACATATTTATGTCTTTTTTTTCGAAGTTACAGAGGTTTGATTAATGTTACTTTTTCTTATGACAGAGTACAAGTACATAATTTAATTTAGGGAAGTAATTGATGCCTACTTCACATACTTCTATTATCTATTACAAAGATTAATACAACTGTCTAATGATTTACAGTTAATGGCTAAAGAGCATTAAAGAAGTATACATGTTTTTATTTCTAAGTTCATAAATTTTCTTTTTCTAACATCACTTTATGGGTGGCCAATTTTCTAACTTCACTTTATAAATGGCCAATTAAACTGGTTGTTTAAAGTATTATAAAAATGTCATAATAGTGTAAAAAAGCACTATAAAGGCATACATAATAGTAACAAGTGATTTGAGAATATTATAAAAATACACATAATACAGTAAATGAAAAAACTTAAGAAAAATATGTATATATAAATTAAATATTTATTGCATATTTGTGATTTCATATGAGTCAGAAAAAATTTGAAGGCAAGGTAATACAATGAATATAATGTTAATTATATCTAACTATCTATGAAAATTCACCAGACCCCCTGCTGTGTAGTTGATTCCAACTCATAGCAACACTGTGGGAGAGTGGAGAACTGTCCCATATGGTTTCTTAGGATGTGAATCTTTACAGAAGCAGACTGTCACATTTTTCTCTATCTATAGCTATATCTATATATTTACACTGTGCATATTTTTTTATTTCTTCATTTTATGTATCTTTATTTCTCTACATTGTCTCTAAGTACATGAATTAATTTTATAATTAAAATGTATACAAATATTTAAAAAATTATGTCATATTTAGATTTATGACACTCACTTTCCCTAGAATATTGTGGGTATTCAATTTATATCTAATAAAACAATGCATGGAAAAATTAATAAATAAAA
>NW_006921642.1:5679884-5685140 GCF_000298275.1 Orycteropus afer afer
AGTATCACTCTGGAAGTAGATTGCCCAACCTTCCTTCCAAGGAGTGGCTGGTAGATTTGAACCATCAGCCTTCTGGTTAGCAGTCAAGTGCCTTAGGCACTATGCTACCAGAGCTCCTATGTGTCAGAAAATGATTCAAGGGCAGTGAGTTTCTTTTTTATTTTTTGGTATATATATATATATATGTATGTATATTTGTTGTTGTGTGCCATCGAGTCGGACCCAACTCATAGCGACCCCCTGACCCCACCCCTTGGGTTTCCAAGGCAGTAGCACTATGGAAGTGGATTGCCCAAGCTTCCTTTTGAGGAGAAAGAGCTGAGCCCAAGCACATTATAAATGTGCACATAATTAAATAATCTGATGATCCTCTGATGTTTAATTAATATTGAGGATCAATATTTCATTAATAATTTGAGAACCAAAGATTGATCCTGAGCTGGTACTACTATTTACTATGCACGAGTTCCTTTCTCCACCACTGATCTGTCAGTTCATCTTAATGTGGGGCTTGCATATTGCTGTGATTGTGGAATCTATGCCACCTTTATTTAAAATGCCAGCTGGGTCATCTATGGCAGACAGGTTTTAGCAGAGCTTCCAGACTAAAACAGACTAGGAAGAAGGACTTGACAGTACATTTCTGAAAATGTTGGCTACAGAAAACTTTGTGAATAGTAGTGAAACTGTCTCATGTAGTGATTAAAGATGAGCCCCTCAAATTTGAAAATACTCAATATGCTTATGATCTTGGTGATAAAAATGATGCAAGTTCAATGACTTATTCATTGCAAGTACTTATTTTCAACAAAATTAACAGTGATTATACACATGGACTTCACCAGATGGAATACACAAGAATCAAATCCACTAAATCTATGGAAAGAGACAATGGAGAAACTCAATGTCATCAGTCAGTATAAGGCCAAGGGCCAACTGTGGAACAAATAATCAATTTCTCATATGCAAGCTTAAGTTGAAGTTGTAGAAAATTAAAACAAATCCACAGGAGCCAAATCATAACCTTGAATATATCCCACTTGAATTTAGAGACCTTTTGAAGAACAGATTTGATGCATTGTAGACCAATGACTGAAGACTAACTTGTGGGATGACATCAAGAGCATCATACATGAAGAAAATAAAGTGTCATTTAAAAGACAATAAAGGTAGAAAAGACAAAAATGGATATCAAAAGAGACTCTAAAACTTGCTCTTGAACAGAGGATAGCTAAAGCAAATGGAAGAAATGATGCAGTGAGAGAGGTGAACAGATTTCAATGGGCAGCTTGAGAAGACAAAGTAAAGTATTATAATGAAATGTATAAATACCTGGAGATAGAAAATCAAAAGGAAAGAACACACTCAGCATTTATCAAACTGGAAGAACTGAAGAAAAAAATGAAGCTTCAAGTTGCAGTATTGAAGGATTCTATGGGAAAAATATTGAACAATGCAAGAAACATCAAAAGAAGATGGAAGGAATACACAGTCAATAAAAATTGGTTAATACGCAACTATTTCAGGAGGTAGCATATGATTGAGAACCAATGCTACTAAGGGATGTAGTCCAAGATGAACTGAAGGAATTGGCAAAAACAAGGCTCCTGGAATTGACAAAATACCTATTGAGATGTTTCAACAAAAGTATGCAACTCTGGAAACCCTCAGTT
This sequence comes from Orycteropus afer afer, assembly GCF_000298275.1. Classification (NCBI taxonomy): domain Eukaryota; kingdom Metazoa; phylum Chordata; class Mammalia; order Tubulidentata; family Orycteropodidae; genus Orycteropus; species Orycteropus afer. The sequence goes on from NW_006921642.1 coordinate 5,681,558, forward strand.
GTCTATGCCAAGAAATTTGGAAGATATCTACCTGGCCAACTGACTGAAAAAGATCCATGTTTGTGTCCATTCCAAAGAAAGTTAAACAAACAACAGAATGCAGGAATTATCTAACAATATCATTAATATCACACAAAAGTAAATTTCTGCTGAAAATAATTCAAAAATTGTTGTACCAATACATTGACAGAACTGCCAGAAATTCAAGCTGGATTTAGAAGAGAAAGTGGAATGAGGGCTATTATTGCTGATGTCAGATGGATCTTGGCTAAAAACAAAGAACACCAGAAAAGATTTAGCTGTGTTTTATTGACTATGCAAAGACATTCTACTGTATGGATCATAATAAAATATGGACAATATTGCAAAGAATGGGAATCCCAGAATACTTAATTGTGCTCATAGGGAACCTGTATTTAGACCAAAAGACAGTTGTTCACAGAAAAAGGGGCTACTGCATGGTTTAGAATCAAGAAAGGTGTGCATCAGGGTTGTATCTTATTTGCATACTTATTCAACCTGTGTGCTCAGCAAATAATCTGAGAAAATGGACTATATAGAGAAAAACATGGCAACTGGATTGAAGAAAGGGTCAGTAACAACCTGAGATAATCAGATGACACAACTTTGTTTGTAGAAAGTGAAGAAGACACTTACTGACACTTAGAGACTTTGGATTACACATCAACATAAAGAAAACTGAAATCCTCACAACAGGACCACTAAACAACATTACAGTAAATGTAGAAAAGATTGATGTTGTCAGGGATCACATTTCACTTGGATCCACAGTCAATGTCCATGGTAGCAGCAGTCAAGAAAGCAAACAACATATTACTATTAGAAGATGAACTGTTGTTGGACACATCTGCAAAAGACCTCTTTAGTGTTAAACAGCAAAGATGTCATTTTGAAGACTAAGTTGAACCTGTGCCAGCCCATGGTATTTTCAGTAGTCTCATTTGCATGTGAAAGATGGCCAATGTATAAGGAAGAACACAGAAGAATTGATGCATTTGAATTGTAGTTTTGCAAAATATACTGAAAATGTCATAAAGTGCCAGAAGAACAAAGAAATCTGTCTTGGAAGAAGTGTAGCCAGATTGCTCCTTGGAAGCGAGAATGGCCAGACTTCATCTCTTGTACTTTGGTCATGGAATCAGAAGGGGTCAGTCCTTGGAGTAGGATATCATGCTTGGAAAAGTAGAAGGTCAGCAACAAAGAGGAAGACCCTTAACAAGATGGAGTGACATGGTGGCTAAAACTATGGCCTCAAAATTAGCAACAATTGTGAGAATGGTGCAGGACTGGGCAGTATTTTGTTCAGTTATACATAAGGTCACTATGAGTTGGAAAATCACACAATGGCAACTGACAACAACAGTTCATCTTCTATTAGTGTAATTTTTATTACATTGTGTTACCTTTGTAAAATTATGTTGATAAATGCAATGAAAACAAATTAAAGGATGGTGGGTAAGGACAAGAAGGAAAAGGAAAACAGGATAAATAAACTCTATAATCATCTTGCATAAGGAAAGTAAGGGAAAGAAGAAAAATGAGGAAACAGAAACAAAGGGAAAAAAAGTTTGGAGAATACTGTAGTCAGCAAAACAAGTAAAATATAATTATGCTAATCCAAGTTATATGATATTTTCATTCAGACCTACTGAGTTCCATGTTATTAAAATTCAGTGAAATACCACTCATGACTACATGTCCCTTGGTTTCATCCAATTTACAAATCTTGAGAATTTAATACTTAGATGTTCAGAAAAACACAGGTATGCCAGGGTACCAGCAATATTTGTAATATGGAAAAAACAAAATTACATTGTAAGGAGGAATCTTTCGAACGAAACTAATTTATCATTGCTATATAATTCTTACCTGTTATCATCAGCTAGCCAGAAGGCTAGTTGTTCAAACCCACCAGCCACTCCTTGAAAGGAAGGTTGAGCAATCTACTTTCCATAATGATACCACACCAGAAACCGAAGGAGGGGTTGCTATGGGTCGGATCCGACCAGATGGCAGAGAGTTTGGTTTGTTTTTTTGGTATCATCATTTGTAACTCCACAATTGTCTACAGATATTTTCAATATTCATTTTGGATTTTCATAATTAATTGAATCACAGAAAAGTAATTTAGAGGATACATACATATAGGATAAAGTTTTAATTATAAAGTAGAACAATATAACAAAGTCATAGACCAATCAAACAATTATAAGAAAATCACACACACTGATATCTACAAATACAAACAGAGCTCCTATTATAGTCCCTGGTGGAAGTGCAGAATAAAATGAAATTGTTTATTGTATGTAATTCACTGAAACAAAATGATTCAAAAACACTGAAAATAATCAGAGGACTGAAGTCTGCCAGGCATATTCACACAAACTAAAATGTTGCAGTCATGATATCAGTCAGGGTTGAATTTAGTGTTATTAACACTACAGGACACAAAGAGGAGAATTGTCTATTAATAAAGTATGCAATCCACAACAAAAAACTAACAGTTATAAATATCTATTTGCCTAATAAATTATGTTCTTTGGTTGCACAAATGGTTGAAAACTTGACTGGTGGACAAAGGTTGGAAGTTCCTGTTCATCCAGAGGCAACTTGGAAGAAAGTCTTGAAGATGTCCTTTCAAAAAAGTCAGCTATTGAAAACCCTGTGGAGCACAGTTCTAGCTGGAAATGCATTTATTAAAAAATAATGAACATTCATTAAAAAAAAAAGCAATAAAAGTACAGGGAGAAATAATGCACCATGTGAATTAATTCATACATTATGTTTTTGGGCATAATATATGAATTAGAGTAATTATAAAGAAGTGATCTAGACAATTTAATGAATAAAATTATCAAATTGATATAATAAATTCTATAAATTGAAATCACAGAATAAATCCGTGAGTCAAGTGACCATATGCCCGAGGAACATTACAACTTGTATAAGAAATCTTAAACATGAAGCTTTATGGAAAATTGATCCCCATGCTGGCTCTTAGGCACTAAATTCAGGAATTCACTCAGGCCCTATTGTACAACCTGAGAGTCTGTGAGTGATGGGTGAGTATTTCTTTATGCCTGACCCCACGCCTCACAGGATAATAAATTGTCCAGATAGCTAAGAGATTGATGAAGAACACCTGGTCTAAGTGAGGCCTTCTCTGGCTTAGCTTCAAAGTTGACTGCTAGTAGGATTTTTAAAGCTTAATATATAATTAGCTGAACCTATGGAGAAACTTTTATGCCTCAAGAAATACTAACATGATCTTAAATTTCTCACATATCATCAGCAGCAGCTTTGTATGCACCTCTGATTAATTTTACAGTTAAGTTTTTACCTTGTCTGTGCAAATATCACTGATTTTTTTGCTATTGACTAGTATTGTTGTTGTTATATGCCGTCGAGTCAGACCCGACTCATAGAGACCCCTCCTTGGGTTTCCGAGGCAGTATCACTACAGAAGTAGGATTGTCCAACCTTCCTTCCGAGGAGTGGCTGGTGGGTTTGAACCGCCAGCCGTCTGGTTAGCAGGCAAGTGTCTTAGCCACTATGCTACCAG
>NW_006921642.1:5685900-5699323 GCF_000298275.1 Orycteropus afer afer
TGCCTCGGAAACCCAAGGAGGGGTCACTATGAGTCGGGTCTGACTCGACGGCATATAACAACAACAATGGCTGACCATTGTGAACATTTCTTCGTATGTATGTTGGCTACCTTCATATCATCTTTAGTGAAGTGTCTGTTAATGTCTTCTGCCCATTTTTTAATTGGATTGTTTGTTTTATTGCTGCTGAGGTGTTGGAGTTTTCTATAAACTTTAGAGACAAGTCCTTTGTCTAATATGTCACTGACAAATGTTTTTTTTCCCAATCTGTAGGCTTTCTTTTTACTTTTTGCAGAAGTCTTTTGATGCACATAAGAATTTCATTTTCAGAAGGTCCCAATCATCTAGTTTATCTTCTACTATTTTTGTATCTTGGGTTATGCTTGACATTTATACCATAAATTAAGGCTCCTAAGTGTGCCCCTATCTTTTCTTTGAAGAACTTAGTAGCTTTAGGTCTCACACTTAAGGTTTTGATCCATTTGGAGTTAGTTTTTGTGTATGCTGCAGGGTATGAATCTTGTTTCATTTTTCTGCAAATGGATATCCAGTTTTGCAAGCACTATTTGTGGAAGAGTCTATCTCTTCCCCATTTAATGGATTTTGGCTCTTTGTCAAAATCAGCTGACCAGAGGCCGATGGATCTATTTCTGGGTTCTTAATTATGCTCCACTGGTCTGTGTGTTCTCTTAGTACCAATACCAGACTGTTTTAACAACTGTGGCTGTATAGTAGGTTTTGAGATATGGGAGTACAAGACCTACTACTTCTTTCATTTTCTTCAGTAGTGCTTTGCTTATCCAAGATCTCTTCCCTTTCCATATAAAATAAGTGATTGATTTTTCCATGGCTTTTAAAAATGTTGATGGAATCTGGATCAGGATTGCATTGATTGTTTTGAGTATTATTGACACTTTCACAGTGTTCAATCTTCCTATCCATGAACATGGTATGTTCTTCCATTTATGTAGATTTCTTAGAGTTTCTTGAAGTAGTGTTTTGTAGTTTTCTTTGTATAGGTCTTTGTCTTCCTGGTAAGATTTATTCCCAAATATTTTATATTTTTGGTAGCTATTCCAAATGGTATTGATTTCCTTATTTCCTTTTCAGAGGCCTCTTTGCTGATGTAGAGGAATCCAACTGATTTCTGTTTGTTGATCTTATATCCTGCTACTATGCTAAATTTTCCGATAAGTTCCAGTTTTCTTGATGAGCCTTTTGAGTTTTATATGTATGTTGTTGTTATGTGCCGTCGAGTTGGACCCAACTCATAGGGACGCTCCTTGGGTTTCCGAGGCAGTATCACTACAGAAGTAGATTGCCCCATCTTCCTTCTGAGGAGTGTCTGGTGGGTTTGAACCACCAGCCTTCTGGTTAGCAGCCAACTGCCTTAGGCACTATGCTACCAGAGCTCATATATATATATATATATATTTGTTGCTTTTTTCTAATTGTTTCTCATTTGCTTGATACATCTTTCACCAACCTTTAATTTTCAGGCTATTTTTGTCTTTGTGTCTAAAATGAGAATCTTGTACACAGCATATTGATGGGTCATGTTTTCTTACCCAGTCTGAAACTCTCCATCTCTTGAGTGGTGCACTTAACCCATTTATATACAGTGTAATTATCGACAAGTATGAATTTATCGGTGTCATTTTTTTTTATGGTGTTGCTGATTTATTTGTTCCAATAATTTTCTGTGCTGAGCTCATTTTGTGTGTGAGTCATGTTATCATCATTGCTATTGATTAATATTTGGAAAACATTTGTGTTTGTTCTCTTTCTTATTTTGATGTGAATGTTTATTATTTTTCTTTGAGGTTACACTGTGATTTATTATTTTTTCCCAAGTTTAAAATAATCTGTTCTATCTCTCAATTGTCTTGACTTCCTCACCATTTAACAGTTGTGTAACTGAACAGTTTATTCCCTCTTTTACATTTGTAGTTGTCCTCATTTGCCACTTGATGTCTCTGGTTCTCTGTTTACAGTCCTGTAAGTTTATTTTACTTTGGATGCATCTATAACTGGGTGGCTTTCTGAGTTATGTCATCATGCATGTTAATCATCTGTTGTTTGCTGTTGTTGGTTCTCTATCAAAGGACTCACTTTAGCATCTTTTGTAAGGTTAACAAATTTCCCTAATTTCTGCTTATCTGGAGTTGTCTTAATTTTACCCTCATATTTGAGAGACAATCTTGCTGGATATATGACACTTGGTTGAATTTTTTTTTTCTTTCAGGGTTTTATATATATAGTCCCATTACCTTCTCACCTATATGGTTTCTGACAAGAAATCAGAGCTTAGTAGTATCGGTTACACTTTATAAGCAACTTTTCATTTTTCACATGCTGTTTTCATGATTCTTTCTTTGTCTTTGGTTTTGGAGACTTTGATGATGATATGTTTGGTGATTTTCTCTTGGGATCTATCCTGTTTGGGATTTTTGAACTTCTTGAATGGACATATTCTCATCTTTCATCATATTAGGGAAATTCTCTTCCAACAAATCTTTGACAATTTTCTCTGCTTTTATCTGTCTCTTCCTTCCTGTTCTCGAATTCTGATTACATATAGGTTATTTCTTTTGATGATATCCTACGTGAATTTTAGGCTTTGTTCATTTTGTTCTGATCTTTTGTTGATCCATCCCTTAACAAAGTAGCATTGAGGTATTTGTCTTCAATCTCATTACCTCTGTCTTCTATCGATTTGATTCTACTTCTTTGCTCCATTCATATTGTTATCTATTTCTGAAATCTTATTATTAATCTTCTGGATTCCTATTTGTTGTTTTTGTAGCATTTCTAATTTTTTATTTTGTCAATTTGTTCTTGTATTGTTTTCTTAAATTATTCTGGATTTTTGTCTGTGTTTTCCTTAATTTTGTCAGTATTTTCCTTGATCTTGTCAGTGTTTCCCTTGATCTGTCTCTCAATCCACTGAAGGTACCCAAATATAATTTTTTTTTAAATTTCTTATCAGGGAATTCCAATGCTGCTTCTTCTTCAGGGATGTTTTCTGGGTTTGTATTCTGGTCTTTTGTTTCTACTACTTTATTGGCTTTTTTGTGTGGACTCTGATGGTCTATTCTCTCTGAGACATTGTGGTGTTGTATTTGTTTAATTTGTGAATGTATGTTGGTGTGATTCTTGTAAGATTATTTTCCTTTTTATTTTGTTCTGATATATCTGTGTGAGCAGGGTACTATGCTCTTTTATTTGTTAGTTGTTAGCACACAGACATTCACTACTTGTCTGCTGTGGGTGTGATAGAGAATGAGGGTGTGTGCACTGATCTCTGTTAGCTGTTTGTAAGAAGCAGCTGAGGGTGAGTTGAGCTGGTACTGGCTTCCATCTATTGGTGGTCAGTTGGTGCAAAAGCAAGTGGTAGCCATCATTCAGTGTGTGAGGCTGCAAGAGGTGCAGTGTGGTTGGGTTGTGTAGGAATGGTTGCTGTCTCCTACTTGGTTAGACCAAAATAATAAATAAGTAAATAAAACCAAAAAAACAAAAACAAGAGGGCAAAAAAGTCAAACAGGAAAAATTGCCAAAAAAAAGAAGTACAGTAAATGACAAGAAAATTTTTCAAAATATTTTAAAGAAGGCTAAAAGAAAGATCATGAGAAAAAGAGAGGGGGGAAAAGCCACAATATCTTGGGGGGAAGAATAAGAGAGAAGAGTAGGAGTAAAAGAATAGTAAAGAAAGAATGGGAAAACTGCACAAGGAAAACTGCACAAGGGATTGGAAGAATCGAAAGACAAAAAGAAGGGAACTGACAAAAGAAGAGAAAAAAAAAAAAATAGATGAAGAACCAGGGACAGAAAGAGAAAAATAAAGGGGGTACATGTGATGAGGAAAATGAATAATTTAAAAACAAAGAAAAACACAAGGGTAGGGAGAGGGGCACAGCACACAGGCTCCATCAGAGCACAAACCAGGTGGGAATTCCCTCTGGTCAAGAAGGTGAGTAGAGGTGGGGGATGACCATACCCCTGCTGAAAAAGAGGGTGTGGGGCACAAGAGTAACAAGGGCAATATTATACCTCTCCAGACACCAGCCTCCAGTGCTGCCATCTGTCCTTGGCAAGTGGAGTGCACTTCCAAGTCACTGTCCAAGTAAGAACCTCACTTGCATATATTCAAAATGGCTGCACCTGTTGCTTGCAAATATTGAAAAATGGCTACAACCTCATGACAGCCACTGTCAGTCCACATGTTTATTTTTCTTGTTCTTTGCTATTTTCCTTTCTGATCGTCAGGTACCAGTGTAGTCCTTGACCATGCAGTCCTTGGTGAGCAGAGCTGATTCTTAGGTGGCTACCAGGAAATATTAAAAATGGCTGAGCCCTCAGGACAACAGGCAGTCTGCCACTCCATTTGTCTCCTTACTCATTGTTTCATACAGGTTCTTCTACTAGTTGGTATTTAATCTACTTCTTTATCCTTCCCTTCAAAGCTCAGGGTTCTAAGATCATCTTCTGTTTTGGTTTCAATTGGTTTCTCATTGCTTTGTTGCAGAGGGTCTGTGTAGCTTGTCTGCCTATTCCACCATTTTGCTGGAAGTTCAATCCCTAACTATTTTCCTGAGTCTAGGGTAATGCTGAAACAAAGTCAAAGAGAAAACTGTAATATAAAACATAGATTAATATTATGTTTGGTTATTGATGCAAAAATCCACCTCCTTCGGAGGCCTCTTACCCCTTTCATTCTACAGTGATAAACACTACTGAATTTGCTATTTATCATCCACTCACTTAATGACTTTATCACATATTGATGTATCTCTAAATAATGCATTAATTTTGATATGTCTTTGAGTTAATGAAGATATAATCTTATTACCCACCTTCATCTGTCAGTTTGTCATACTGTGCAGTCTTGAGGGTTGCTGTGATGCTAGAAGTTATGCCACTGGTATTTCAAATGCCAGCAGGGCCAACCATGGTGGACAAGTTTCAGGGCAGCTTCCAGACTAAGACAGACTGGGAAGAAGGATCTGGCAATCTACTACTGGGGAAAAAAAAATGGCCAGTAAAAACTTGATGAATGACAGCAGAACACTGTTTTATATAGTGTTGGAAAATGAGCACTTCTGGCTGGAGGGCACTCAGAATAAGATTGTGGAAGAGCTACCTCCTCAAAATGGAGTTGTGGATGGTGTAAAGCTTTTAGTACTTTCATTTTCTAATGTGGCACAACTCAAAACAAGAAGAAACAGAGGCAAAAATTCATTAATAATCACATGTAGCTATGAAGTATGAATTAAGGAAAATTCGAATTTGTCAAAAATGAAATTGAATGTTAGAAGATCTGGTTTGGGCCAGTTTGAATCACATAGTCATGTTTTATTATACCAGGATTAACAAATTGAAAGGGAATAACATAATATTCATTGTAGAAAGGAACATTTCAATATTTGTCCTGAAGTACAGTGCTGTCAGTGATAGGATAATATGCATATGCCTACAAGGAAGACCACTTAATGCAACTATGTTCAAAATTGTCCACCAACTACTGCCAAAGATGAAGCAATTGAAGATTTTACCAACTTCTGAAATTGATAAAATATGCAATCAAGATGTATTGATAATTATTGGTGATTGTAGTGTGTAAGTTGCAAACAAAGAAGGATTCAGTAGTTGGAAAATATGGCCTTGGTGACAGAAACAGGGGAAGAGTCCACATGGTAGAATTTTGCGAGATAATGAATTATTTATTAGAAATACCTTTTTACAGTAACATCAACAGTGATTATACTTGTGGATTTCACTGGATGAGATACAGAGGAATCAAATTGACTAAATCTGTGGAAAGAGACAATGGAGAAGCTTTATATTATCAACCAGAACAAGGCCAAGTGCTGACTGTGTAACAAACCATCAATTGCTTTTAAGCAAGCTCAAGCTTAAGCTGAAGAAAATTAATAAAAATCCACAAAAGCCAAAATATGACTTTGTGTATTATCTATATTCTTGAATATAGAAACTACCTCAAGAATAGATTTGACACATTGAACGGTACTGACTGAAGACCAAATGAATTGTGGTATGATATCAAGATATCATTCACGGAGAAAGCAAATGATCAGTAAAAATATAAGAAATAAAGAATAGACTAAAATGAGTTGCAGAAGAGACTGTGAAACTTGCTATTGAACACGGACAACCAAAAGCAAATTGAAGAAATGATGACATAAAAAAGCTGAATAGATTGCAAAGGGTGGCTCAATAAAACAAAATAAAATATTATGATAAAATTTGAAAATACTTAGAGTTAGAAAACCAAAAAAGAAGAATACATTCCGCATATTTTAAGCAGAAATAATTGAATAAAAAAGTTTCAAGCCTTAGTTGCAATATTGCAGGTTTCTGTGACAAAGTATTGAATGGCACAGGAAGCAACAGAAGAAGATAGAAGGAATACAAAGAATCACTGTACCAAAAAAAATTAATTGACATTCTGCCATTTCAGGAAGTAACAAATGACAAATACTGATGATATTGAAGGAAGAAATCTAAGCTTCACTGAAGGTATTGACAAAAAACAGTGCTCAAGGATTTGATGGAATATGAACTGTGATGTTTCCACAAATGAATACAATGCTGGAAGTGCTAACCTGTCTGTCTGTACCAAGAAATTTGGATGAGAGCTACCTGGACAATCAATTAGAAAGGATTCATACTTGTGCTTATTCTGAAGAAATGTGATCAAAGAGAATACAGAAATGATAAAAAATATATATATATATATCATTAATATCAAGAAGACGTAGTGGTATAATGGTTAAGGCATTTGGCTGCTAACCAGAAAAAAAGTTTGCTGGGTCATACTCACTAGCCTGTCCATGGAGGAAAGATGAGGCAGTCTGCCTCCATAGAGATTTACAGCCTTGGAAACCCAGTGGGGTCACTATGATTTAGAATCAACTAGGCAGTAGTGTGAGTTTTGTTTGTTTTTTGTCATTAATATCACATAGGTAAAATTTTTTGCTGGAGATAATTCAAAAACCATTGCAGCACTATGTTGACAGGGAACTGCCAGAAATTAAAGCTGGATTCAGAAACAAAAAATGTGGAACAAATGATATCATTGCTGATATCAGATGGATCTTGGCTGAAAATAGAGAATACTGGACAGATGTTTACCTGAGTTTTATTGATCATGCAAAGGCATTTGACTGCATGGATCATAACAAGTTATGGCTAACATTGCAGAGGATAGTAATTCCAGAATACTTAATTGTGCTCATGTAAAACCTGTACATAGACCAAAGCACAGGCAGTTGTTTGAAAAGAACAAGGAGATACTGCATGATTCAAAATCATGAGAAGTGTGCATCAGGGCTGTATCCTTTCACCATGCTCATTCACTCTGTATACTGAGCAAATAATCTGTGAAGGTGGATTATGAAGAAAAATGTGGCATCAGAATTTGAGGAAGAGTCATTAACAATCTACAAAAGGCAGATGACAGAACCTCACTTGCTGAAAGTGAAGAGGACTTAAAGCATTTAAGAATGAAGATCATAGACTACAGCCTTCAGTATGGATTACACCTCCACATAAAGAATGCAAAAATGCTCACAACTGGACCAATAAGAAACATCATAATAAACAGAAAAAAATATCAAAGGTCTCAAGGATTTTCTTTTGCTTCAATCTACAATCAATGTGTGTGGCCAAAAAACCAAACACACTGCCCTGAAGTCAGATTCGACTCACAGCAACGCATCCTTGTGTTTCCTAGGCGATATCACTACGAAGTAGATTGCCCAACCTTCCTTCTGAGGAGTGACTGGTGTATTTGAACCACCAGCCTTCTGATTAGCTGTCAAATACCTTAGGCACTACACCACACGACCTCCCAATGTCTATGGAAGCAGCCATTAAGAAGTCAAATGAAATACTGCATTAAGAAAATCTGTTGCAAAAGACCTCTTTAAAGTTTTAAAAAGCAAAGATGTCACTTTGAGTACTGAAGTATGACTGACCTGGATCCGAGGCATTTTCAGTCTTCTCATATGCATACAAAAGCTGGGCAATGAGTAAGAATAATAGATTTGATGCATTTGAATTCTGGTCTTTGTGAAGCATATTTAATACATGATGGAGTGCCAGAATAAACATATCTATCTTGGAAGAAATACAGCCAGAATGCTCCTTAGAAATGAGGATGGCAAATCTTCATCTTACGTACTTTGGGTGTGTTATCAGAAAGGACACTTTGAGAAGGATATCAAACTTGGTGAAGTAGAGGTTCAGCGAAAAAGAGGAAAATCCTCAATGAGGCACATTAACCATGGTTGTAACAATAGGATAAAACAAATTAATGATTGTGAGAGTGGCACTGGACCAGGTAGTGTTTTGTTCTGCTGAACATAGTGTCACTATGGGTTGGAACTTACACAACAGCACCTAACAATGGCAACAACAATCTTCTTGTATTCTTTGTATTTTGTTTGCCTGTTTTCCAAAATACTCAAGAGATTCGGCTGCCACAATTTATGATTTAATTCTAGTATTAATAAACAGTCAAGTTTTCTAGTTTTTACTATTCTAAACAATACTGGCTAAGAACGTTTCCACAGGGTTTCCTGAGGCAATGTGCTAGATTTTCACTAATTGCTAAACTGAGGTACATTTTTAATGATATTAAATAAGGCCTCGTGGTTTTCCAAATTAGTTGTACCAATTCTTTTTTTTGAGCTTTCCATAAGTCCAGGAAAACCTATTCTAAATTTCAATCAAATTTCTCATGGATAAGGTATCCATTTGTCCAAGTAATTTTCCTCCTTAAGACATATGATCTTGACATGCTAAGTTTTATTGAGCTGTATGAAAGTGACCAAATTTGACCTACAAAAGTGGTCATTTAATTTGATCTTCAATTTAATATTAAAATTATTTGGTATGATTTCTCTCCCTCTGGTAGTCAGTGAGTTCCATGAGAGTAAGGATTTTTCTTTCTTTCAATTCACTCACATACTCTCATGTATTTTGACCGATTATAGAAATTTTTAAATTCATACATTTTTCCTTTGTATTTGATTACCATTATTTCTTGCATTTTCCTCCCTTCTAAGCTTTCTCTTCTCCCTGAAGCATATCCTTTAGAAATTAGAGATGATCTATTTATGAAAAATATATGCTTAAAAATGTCTTTATTTTACCCTCATTTTTAAAGATAATATCACTGAATATATATTACTCTAAGTTGCAGATATCTTGTTCCATTATATTATGTCACTGTTTTCTAGTTTTTATACTTGTTAGTGAGAATTCAGGTGTAAATGTAAAGATGAGTTGCTTTTTTTTGGGGGGGGGGCACTCTGTCTTTTTTCTTTGCTGCTTTTTAAGAACTCAATCTCTTTTTGTTCTAAGGGTTCTAATGTGCCATCAAGTCAGTTCAGATACGTAATGACCCCATGCACAACAGAACAAAACACTGCCAGGTCCTGTGCTATCCTCACAATTTTTCTATGTTTGAGCCCATTATCAAGTCACTGTGTTAATCCATATCATTGAGGATTTTCCTCTTTTTCGATGACCCTCTACCAAGTATGATGTCCTTCTCCAGGTATTGGTCCTTCCTGACATGTTCAAAGTACATGAGATGAAGTTTCTCCATCCTCTTTTCTAAAGAGCATTGTGGCTGCACTTCCTCCAAGATAGATGTGTTCATTCTTCTGGTAGTCCATGGTATATTCAATGTTCTTTGCCAACACCACAATTCAAGGGTATCAGTTCTTTTTTCTTTTTATTTTCTTTACTCATTGTCCAACTTTTGTATGTATATGAGGCAATCAAAATACCATGGTTTGTGTCAGACACACCTTAGTCCTCGAAGTGACATCTTTGCTTCTAAATTTGTATTTAGCTCATTCTACAAAACTCCCAGTTCACTGTTGACAGTCTCTAGTGTTTGCTCACAGTTTTAATACCCTTTTCCCTTAAAATATTAAACTTATTTTCTATATTGCATTTGATAATTACAGTGTCTGATGTCTCTTAATGTCTAAATGTTTTATTTCTCCCCCCACTCGTTGGCTCTTACTTATATAGCCTCATTCTCATATATGTTTTGTGCCATTGGCATTGGAAGTTCTTTTTGCATGGAATTTTAACTATGATAATCTTTTAAATGCTATGCCAAAGGTGCTTGGGGATACTACCAAATTAAGATAATTTTACAAAAAATTTCTTCATTTGGACTTTTTTGTATCACACAATTAGTTTGAATTTACATCACTAACAAATATGAGGCCCAGCTTTTAATTTTAAATTCTTGACTAAGAGTTTGTTGTTGTTGTTGATGCAACGATCTGTTCAAGACAGACAAATTTCATTGAATTTTAATTTGCTTAACTAAGTGAATTAATTAAGTGAATTCACTTAAGTTACTCATATACTCCCAATGGGAGTTAGCCCTTTGATGTCCTAACATTATGGAAGGGATCTTCTGTCAAACTCTGCATATTTGTCTCCTGTTCCAGCTGTGGAAACAGAAGCTCACCATCACCAAAGATTGACATTGTTGGTTTCACTACCAGGTCCTTACTTATCCAAACCCTTATTCTACAGAGGGCTATGGATGGAATGATAATAGTAAGTTAATTATATGAAGTAGCTGGCACAGGCAAATGTGTAGAGACTAAAGTTTATTAGTGCTAACTATGCACAGGCGTAGAGTGCCTGTGTAATACAAATGGTTAAGTGCTTGTTTACTAGCCAAAAGTTTGGTGGTTCAAACCCAGTCAGAGGCACCTTGGAAGACAAGCCTGGCAATTTGCTACTGATATGTCACAGCCTTGAAAACCTTATAGAGTAGTTCTACTCCCCACACATTGGGTCACTGTGAGTTACAATCAACTCCACAACAACTAACAACAAAAAAGAGGGTGGTAGGAAGGAGGAGAGAAGGAATTCAGTGCTTTTGGGAAAAAGTAAAAGTGGTCTACTCTGCACCAATAGTTAAAACAAACATAAATAAATACAAAAACTTACCAGCAGGGACCTGAAAAATCAGTGCAGGGAAAATGTCATAATTATTTTATTAATATTTTCTTTTGTAGAAATCAATGACACCTTGTTGAAAACTCCCCTTTCTTCCCCCCTAACATCTGATTCCTGATATAATAAATCTTTTTTTGAAGTGTTATGAAAAGTGGCAATAAATAAATGAGGATCTGGTGAGAGGCAGGGGTTTCCTGCGAACTTTGAAGATTTTCTAGAAGAACTGGTTTCCTGAAATAATTGAATAGCCCAGTAACAGTTTTTAATAAATGACGAGGTAACACATTTAAAGGGAAAGAGCATCCCATTAAGCTTCATGAGACTTTGGCTCCGAGTCCAAAATGGAGTCAAGCCAGTGAGCAGCACGCTTTATCCCTCTGGTATCTAAGGTCTTGAATAACTAGCCACAACAGTTTAAATTAGGAATTTCACTGCTCTGAACAGCTCACAGATTCAGAGTACATCAAACTCGCAAGAGTAGAATTAGAGGAAAGGCACAGAGAGGTTATTTGGGAAAGAGCTACTGGAGGAGGACAGGTGGACGGGCACCTGAGAGAGGCATTGGAAATTCTTCTGGAGCAGTCACTGTGCGCCAGGCTAGGGCACCTGCCTGAGATCCCTGAGCCAAAAGGGAGGACATCTTATAATAGCTTACCAGTGACCACTCTAATATTCCGGTGGACAGCAGCAGAGACCTGCCTCCAGCAGCTCATCTTGATTTTTTGGAGGTAATTTGGGTCTCCTGGGGGCTGGCGGCGGGCATGGAAACCTCCACTGAGATTTGGAGGAAAACTTACTATTGACAGGAAGGGTAACTCCCTCCCCTCCCAGCAGGTCACAGAGTAGACTGGGGTCAGACTGGGAGACTTTGTGCTTTTCTTTGTCACAGAGATCGAGACCACAGGTCACTAGCAGGTACTCCCTTGACTCACAGCTCAAACTGCATGCGTCTTTGGCGCTGCAGCTGGGCGGTATCACAGACAAACTCCAGAGCCGGTCATTAGCAATCTGGCGGGATTATGTCAGCACTGCAGACAGAAGCAACAGGGAGAGGGAAGAAACCTCACTCCTGGGATTTCTGCCTTGGCGCCATTCTTTAGCGCTGTGTGACCGCAGAAGTGGGATCTTTGAGTGTGCCTGAAACTGGCGGAAATTTTTGACGCTCTAATAATAAGAATCTTTCCTGAATTGAGCTTCAGTCTTGCAAATAAATATGTCATCAAAAATAGCCTGCTCAAAGCCCTAGAAACCGGCCCAAGCAACACCAAGCTTTCCTTCTTCCACTCCCACCTTCTCTGCCAATATCTTCTCTCACTCAACAGAAGAAAACATATTCATCCAATTATCATAAAACCTCCCGCCTCAAACTCTAAACCCTCTTTATGACAAACAGAAACACACGTCCACACTACACACAGGAATTCTACCACCACAAAGAAACAGCAGAGCGACCCAACACACTTGCATCAATATATTTAAAAAAAAAAAAAAAAAAAAAACCAGCTTCACCTTTTCAAACTATTAAAGCATAAAACCAAGACAAAACAAATCAACACGTAACCAGCAGCTAGTGACAACCTAAAGAGACAGTGCTCTACCAGATCTCAGGGACTTAAGAAGAGGTTCTGCTTTCCAGTAACCCCAACAACTCTCCAGGAGTGCACTGTACGACTGAAGAGGTCCTAGTCTACACCTTCCTTTTTTTTTTTTTTTTCTCTCTCTCTCTCTTCTTTCTCTCATGCTTAACTCCATCCCTTGTTAGTTTGTTTTGTTTGTTTGTTTTGTTTTATTCTGTTTTTGCTTTTATTTTCTTTTATACTGTTGGTTTGTTTCTTTGTTTTCTTTATTCATTATTCTCCTTCTCTACTTTTTTACTCTCAGTGACCTATCCCCAGATACTACAGATTTATCTGTTTTCTTCTTCTTTCCCCTCCCCCTTTTTTTCTTTATTTGGATTACTGGTCCTGTGTGATTTCAGGGTGTATTTTTTGTACATGTGCTTATAGTTTTTTCAATGGTTATTCAATTGTAATTTTTGCCTAACAGACTGGGAGACAGTAACAGTCCTCATAAGGTACAAGTAAACCCACACCTCCTGCAACTTCACTTACTGAGCAAGAGCCAGCACCTCTTTCTCCATCAATGGGCCAACAATAAAAAAAAACCAAGAAGAGCCTGAATAACCCTTGGCTCCTCTTTACAAACAATTAACAGCAATCTTAATACAATACTACAATGCCTCAGAAGCAACAGACCATCACAGTCCACACAAAGAAGCAAGATAAAGTGGTAGAAACAAAAGAACAGGATACTGACCCAGAACACATCCCTCAGGAAGAAGTAGCATTGGAACTCTCTGATAAGGAATTCAAAAGAATTATATTTAGGTATCTTCAAAGGATTG
>NW_006921642.1:5699490-5700201 GCF_000298275.1 Orycteropus afer afer
GGCAAAGGGGTAGAATTGATGCAATGGAGGACAGAATTAATGAGATTGAAGAAAAATACCTAAATACTTCTTTAGAAAGGGATCAGTCAGAAAAACAATCAAAACAAAATGAAGAAAGCCTAAGGTTCATGTGGGATACCAACAAAAGAAATAATCTACATGTCATTGGAATTCCAGAACTGGAAGAGAAAAATAAAACCACTGAGAAAATTGCCCAAGATTTGCTGGAGAAGAACTTCCCTGATATGATGAAAGAGGAGAACATATCCATTCAGGAATTCCAATGAACCACAAGCAGGATAGACCCCAAAAGAAAATCACCAAGACATATCATCATCAAACTCACCAAAACCAAGAACAAAGACAGAATTCTGAGAGCAGCACAGGAGAAACAAAAAGTTACATACAAAGGCCAGCCAGTAAGAATAAGCTCTGATTTCTCAGCAGAGACCGTGCAAGCAAGAAGACAATGGGATAGTATACATAAAACCTTGAAAGAAAAAAATTATCAGCCAAGAATTATATACCTGACAAAATTGTCCCTCAAATATGATGGTGAAATTAGGAGATTTCCAGATAAGCAGAAACTACGGGAACTTGTTAAAACCAGACCAATCTTACAAGAGACACTAAAGAGAGTACTTTGAACAGAGAACCAAAAATAGCAAATAACAACTGACCATTAATACACAAGATGACATATCCCAGAAA
>NW_006921642.1:5700301-5716658 GCF_000298275.1 Orycteropus afer afer
TGGTGGGACTGTAAAATGGTACAACCATTGTGGAAAACAATATGGCAACTCCATCAAAAGTTGGAACTAGAAATACCATTTGACCCAGCCATTCCATTACTACGTATATATCCTAAAGAAGTGAGAGCCATGACAAGAACAGAGATATGCACACCCATGTTCATTGCAGCACTATTTACAATAGCCAAAAGATGGAAACAACCTAGGTGTCTATCAACTGAGGAATGGATATCCAACTTAGGGTACATACACACAAAGGAATACTATGCAACCCTAAAGAATAATGTAGAATCTGCAAAACACCGCATAACATGGATGAAATTGGAGGACATTATGCTGAGTGAAATAAGTCAATCACAAAAAGACAAATATTGTATTGGTCCATTACTGTAATAGCCAAGGAAACACTTATCTGTGGAAGGTCATTTTCTTTGTTGGTTACCAGGGGTGGGAAGGAAGGGGAGGGAATACTGTTAGATAGATAGAGATAAGTTTTGATTTGAGTGAAGAAAAAGACAATGTACCAAATGTGAGTTATCAATATAGTGGCATTGAGGAAGAGAAGGACATAGAGAGCTATGTGGGAAGTACAGACAACAAAAATGAACCCTTTTGCACATATAATATGACATGCTCGTTGAAGGCAAACACGGGTATATGGGTGGATAGATGGGTGGACAAGCTGAAATATTAGGTATCTATATGAAGTGGAGAGTACACCCAAGAACATGTATAGGGCTGGCAGACAGTGGTCCAATAACTTTATGTGTATGCTCTGAATTCCCAGGTGTATAATGGGGCTGACAAGGGGCAAGGTTTTAGTCACTGCATGGCCACTGACAGCTACCCAGAGGGACCGTGTAGTTGAACCTGTGGGCTCGGGGCCATAGCCCCAGAGGACATTAAGCTCAATTGGCATAACATACTACACAAAGCATTGTTCCACCTTCTACTGTGGCTAGTAGTGACTGAAATCTCAAAAGCTTGCAAGCTGCCATCTAGATGCAACGATGGGTCTCTCCTCATCCAGGGCCAAGAAGAACGAAGAAAACCAAAAATTCATGGAAACAATCAGTCCTAGCAACTGGTACACCATCTGATCTGTAGCTTATATGACTATGAGACCAGAAGAAATAGATGGTGCTCGGCTACTACTGTCAACCACTTGGAAGAGGATCTTTGTAGTATATCCTGGATAGAGAGGGGGAACAATGTGGAACAAAACTCAAAATCATTTGGGAAAATAAAAAAAGCGGGGAACAGGTTTACTGGCCCAAGGGAGCCTGGTGGAACCACTGAGACTATGGCCCCTAGCTGTCCTTCAGGTCTGGAATTGAACACACACCTGTAGCTTCCAGCCAAGCAGTAGACAGGCATACTAGCTGAGCATTTATCTGAGGTAGATACACTCCTTGGAGAGAACAAGAGAGAAAGAAGGGTTGCTCAGGCACAGGGAGACAGCTCAGGGGGTAGGAGTGCATGGAGGGATGATCACAGGAAAGCAGTGCCTATCGGGAGGAAGTGGGAGAGGAGCTGTTGCATTGTGCTAAATTGTGGTCAATGTCATGAGACAAAATGTATGTGATCTGCTGTATGGAAAGTGTATTTGCTCTGTAATTTTTCACCCAAATCACAATAAAAATAAAAATTGAAAAAAAGAGAGACTTTGGCTCTATGTATTAGTTTCTGAATATTTGACCTAGGACAAGACATTTAATTTTTTTGTGAACTTCCTATTCTTCCTTTGTACAATTAGAAGATGAGTGGATTGGAGGGGGATGATATTTAGATATATTAGTTGATTTTTAAACAACTTGAAGGATATTCAAAATAGTAATAAATTGAGATACAAAATAACAGAAAATTAAATGTGTTACACATCTATGCAGTTGGTCTAAGCTTGGCCCTTGTTTTGGAGAACTATGTTTTGAATTGCTAAGAATATTTTTAAGAGACAATCAAAAAATTATCCATACCATACTCAAATGTACAAATAAAACTCAAAATCTATGCCTCTCTCTTACTTTATTTGAAACATCCCTTCTTTTACAACTCCCTTCCCACTAGATAGTAGAAATTTTTCATTTAAATCCAATGTGCTAAACACAGTCCCATGGGATAATTTAAACAGTCTTTTCAGGAAAGGTTTGATAATCTTAGGGGAAAATATCTGTAACATTGCCTCCATCTCATTTCTCTATGAAAGATGGACCTCAGGTGTATGAGTGGGCTTGCTACATTCCTATGGCAGCAAAGGAGTAGGAGTTTTGCATTCCCCATTGTATTCTGTGGTTTTTCACTGATCTTCTCTGTATTAGAAAGACAACAACAACACAAGAAAATAGTTGCTGTCAAGTCACCTCCAACTCAACTGTGCTTCAATGGCTGTGCTTTAATTGTGCTTCCAGTGGCTGATTCTTCGTACAATTGTTGATCAAGATTCCTTCCTCTGGTAGTTCAGTTTGTGTGTCAACTTGGCTGGGCCTGGTTGAGTGGCTGGGCAGCTGGTGGTAGTTATTCCCATGATGAAACTGGCCGTCAACTCCATAGTGGGATCTACCACAAGCACCTGAGTAGCGTTTTGGGTATGTAGTCTGCTTCCCATATATAAGAAGTAGCTTTGGGAATGGTCTTTCACATATGGCTTGCTTGGACCCTGTATGTAGCTGTGTTCATCAGCTTGCCATGCTATGCCAACCTTGGGACTTATAATGAACTTGAATTAATGGCCTGCCATGTGGTTTGGTAACATCAGGACTGTGTCTTTTTACTTGTCAACTTTGGGCTTCTCAGCCTCAGCAGCCAGCAGCTGTTTGAGTGAAGAAAAGTCTCTAGCTCCAGTGGGCCGGGAGCAGGAGGAGAGCTGCAACCCAAGGTTGAGGGGCTTTTACCCAGCCCCTAGAACCTGGCACTTTGAACTTGGACTTAAAGCCTCCAAACTGTAAGAGAATAAACTCCTGTTTGTTAAGGCCATCCCAATTGTGGTATATTCTTGTCAGAGCAGCCCTAGGTAACCAGAACACTCCGTAAATGATGACTGCTGAAGGATATCAGGTTGCAGCTCTGGTTATCCTGCTGAAATTTTCTGCTAAAGACTCTATCTGCTAAAACTAGTAATCCATTTCCATTTCCATTTCACATGATTGATTATCTTTCAAAGCTGACATCATCCTACCTGGATTCTTCCTGGTTCTGCAGACCTCTCTTAAGTAACCTTCACTTCTTTCCAGCCTCTGACCAGGCAATCAATGGAACAGTATTGACTGTAAAAGCAATCTTCGTTTTGTCATTTCAGACTCTGCAAGAAGGCTGTTAACCCTATTACCTGGATAGCAAGGAGATTCAAGAACTCTGAATCTGTCTGCATCAAACAGAAAAATTGAGTGGCTCAGGAAAGCTAAAATTCTAGTCTGAGAACAAAACTACTCTGTGGCTAATCCAGTTACATTGTATAACCAACTTAAATCTTCTGAGTGGGGAGTGAAGAAAAAAAAGTCCAGAATGCTCTAAAAGCTCATTTCCTCCTTTAATTAATTAATTAATTTGTTTATTTATTTATTTTTCAAGAATTCACTAGAATTTGGCTTTGCATGCATGACTTCATTCAAAGGAAGAACAGCTCCAGAAACTCTTCCTTTCTCACAATGTTGTATCCTCAGCAGGAAGACTCTATTTTTGTAATACACACTGTATATGCTCTACTCTCTTTTCTTTATAATTTGCAGAGAGATATATGTTTGGGTTCTTTTACTGGAGCACTTTCCTTGATGTAGTCAGATTTGCCCAGTGCAAGCTCATCTCTGCAGAGTGGCAAGACAATGGAGGAACACTGCACTCTGTTTCTTCTCTCCCTCTAAGTTGTCTCAGTAACCTTGTTTATAGTTACTGTGCTTGGTACTGCTAGTGCTATGTGTGTCTGTGCCACTGTTGTACAATGAAAGGTAGACTGCATGCTTGGGCCAAGAGGTACCATGTTAGGAAATCTGATAACATATCCCTGCCTCACTAGAATCTAGAACAAAGCTAACATGCCAATAATCAGGTTTTGCTGTTGTTGCTGTTATGTGCCGTGGAGTCAGACCCAACTCATAGCGACCCCTCCTTGGGTTTCTGAGGTAGTATCACTATGGAAATCGATTGCCCAAACTTCCTTCCGAGGAGTGGCTGGTGGGTTTGAACCGCCAGCCTTCTGGGTAGCAGTCAAGTGCCTTAGGCACTATGCTACCAGAGTTCCAGGTAGTATGATGTAATTTGCAAAGAGATGATTGTTAAAGTTTTTAAACATTGCCAATACTACAAATTAATTACATAAACTTACAATTAAATGAATTGTATTAAAATGAAAATAATACATACACAAGACTCATCACTTTCTAGTTATTTTACTACTGCTATCTATGCTATTGAGATTATTTATATCAATTATATCTGTATAATACATATATAATGGTTTACTATTACACATCTCTTCCAAATTGCATTCAATGATGTTATGTTAGTATCTTGAATTTAGTCCAAGAGGGAGTATACACACCAGAGGAATTGGAAAATACTTCAAAGTGCATTTGTTTGTTTGATTATTTATAACTTTTCTTGTTTTACCTCAAGAGTACTGATTAGTGAATGTTTTACAGAACATCACTGAATACATTTCTTCCCAAATGGAGACTATTGTCTGTTGATGATTAGATGCTGAGAACAGAGTACTACCAACATGGCTACAAGGCAATGAGAACCAATTTGTGTAGGAAACCCTTTCTCTTTTACAGAAAATACAGTAAACTATTTCAATATAGAACTGTAATCTAGACATCTTTCAAGATATATAATCAAATCTCAGTTATATAAACAAAGATTAAACATAAGAAAAAATGAATATAATCATTTCAGTGTGGCTCTGAAAACCATTATCTCAATTACTTGGCAACACATTTACCTTCCGAAATATGTTTAGTTTAACTCAAGTAGATATTGAACAAATACTCTATGACAGAGGGCTTTACAACCATCCCAGAGGAAGGAAAAATAACCTGATTAACAAGTTTTGCCACAAAATTATATTTAAGAAAAACAGAATCTTTGCAATTCCTTTCATTTCTCTAAATTCTCTAAGATTGTTTGAAGTTAAACATTCTTTACCTTCTATTTTTATTTTGATTTATAAAAATCTTAATTTAATCTTTTATCCAACATATATTTTGCTATGTTCAAGCAAGAGTGGTCGCTGCTTTCCAGGAAATCATAGTCCAATTGGAAGAGTAGCCAAGTAAACAGGAAATGTTCAACAAGTAAGATCAATGATATAAATTAAAAATGGTTTATTCAACTGCATACTTTCAAGTGTATGAACATGCTATGCCTCTCTCCTCTTCTATCCTCTCCTCTCCTCGGTACCCTCTCCCCTCTTCTTCCTTCCCCATCCATCTCTCACTCTTTCTCTCTCTCTTTCTTTTCTTTCTTTCTTTTTTTTTTTCTGTCTCTCCTTTTCCTTTTCTCTCTCTCTGGTGCATCCTCAATTCTTCTGCCTGGTAATTCCATCTGAATGTATAGTGATATACCTCATTCTTCAGTTGCTTCATGTGTTACTGTGAAAACAAAACCAATTTTAGAATCAAGGGATATTTTCAAGTATTTTTCTTCACTAGGCAAGCTGCAAGAATCTTCAGCTGTTTTGTTGCCATGGTGAGTAGAGTTGAACTATATTTCTAGTCAGAGAGGAAAATCTAGAAAATGAATGCTAATATAAAATAAACTAACAGCTATCATCCTCTAATGCAGTAAAATTTAAATATGAGAGTCATCACCTCCATTCAGACATGCAGAGTAGCATGTAATGGTGCATGAAGACTGTGGGTAAGAACTGCCCGTTTTGCACTCTTTATAAATTCAGTTCTGAATGCATCTAAAGCTATAAATTTGTCTTTATTTCAAGAATGGACTAAAAATTTGGTTGTAATGAGAAGGTAATTTGTCCTGGTACAGAGGATCTAGGTTTAATTCATTCCTCCAGATCATTACCTCTTCTTTGATCCTAGGAAAGTGGCAAATTTGCAGATGCTCAGTTTATTCAACCACCCAACAAAAAGGGTAGGGGGTAACTAACAATTCTTGTCTTTACAAGTTGTTTTAAGAGTATACAATATAGTTATTCCAAAAGACTTTGTAAACTGTATGAAATCAGAAAAAAAAAAAACTATAGATTTTAACATTATCATATTAGCGATACTCAAAATGTAGCTTTTTCATCATACTGCCTCACAATCAGCACTAAATTCTAGCTTGTCAATGAAATATCCTCACTATTCCAGACAATCTATTTTTTGCTATTCCTTAGATAGTTTGTGAGACAATATGGTCCTTTGTGTGGATCTCCGTAGTGAAAATTCTCTAGCAAAAAATGAGTTTGTACAGATTGGTATTTCAGATGACCATGCTATTGTTCCAACATGAGACCTAGCAAAGAAAGTGCTGAGTAAATAAAATATGACAAATGGAAGAATTTTTAAGCCAGAGCAGTAATGTAATAGCTAACACCTTTCAGGTGGTAAAGTGCAAGGAGCAGGCTGCTATTCAGGGTGTGCAGTAATGGTAGGAGTTGAAACATCCCAAAAGAATGGTTGGATCAGTAAGTCCTTCATATCAGAAAATCTCACTCTGCTTCCAAGCTGCATTGTAATAAGTGATAAGACCTCAAACAAATGGAGGAAAGAGCCCAGAGTACTTAGAGAAGTTGCACTCACAGCTCTGTGTCACCAGGTTTTGATTATATCCCCATGACTCACGGGTAGCAAAGCTATCTGTCTAGAAAGGACTTCTTGAGCAATGAAGATTCCAGAAGGCATAGTGAGAATGTAAAAAGAGTAGGGCTATGCCCTTTAATAGATAGTATAATAAATATTCAAAATTATGAGACCTTAAGTTATCAGAGGAATTCCTTGAAATGAATGAGATTGAATCTCCCTCTAGGCCAGTGGTATAAGATCTCATCTGAGATTTTAAGTAGTAATAAAGAAAATTTTAAACAAAATGTAATAATTATTCATTTTTTACTTGGT
Source organism: Orycteropus afer afer (assembly GCF_000298275.1). Taxonomy (NCBI): domain Eukaryota; kingdom Metazoa; phylum Chordata; class Mammalia; order Tubulidentata; family Orycteropodidae; genus Orycteropus; species Orycteropus afer. The sequence continues at coordinate 5,707,357 of NW_006921642.1, forward strand.
ATTTTCAAATGAATTCTCACTATATTACTTAGATATTTAGATCTGAAGATTGGGGATATCCCAAAATAGTTTTCCTTTATTTTGAAAATGTACTTAGATGAGAAGAGAATAGACATGGTAATAGCACAGAAGAAAGCAGAGTGGATTTGATAAACCAAAAACCAAACTCACTGCTATTGCCTCAGATCTGACTCACAGCGACCCCTCTTAGGGTTTCCGAGGCAGTATCACTACGGAAGTAGATTGCCCAACCTTCCTTCCGAGGAGTGGCTGGGTGTTTGAACCACCAGCCTTCTGGTTAGCAGTCAAGTGCCTCAGGCACTACGCCAGCAGAGCTCCCACTTTTTTTTATTAATGTAGACCATATGCACGCTGCTAATAGTTTTTCATAATTATAACTAATCCCCCAAAACAGTATTTTCTGTCTTTTTCTATCGGTAAACCTAATATGTTAAACCAGTTGCCACTGAGTTGAAATTTCAATGACCAATTTTTTTGGAAGTAGATTGCCAAGCTTTTCTTTCATAGCAGCTCTGGATGAACTCAAACCCTTAAGCTTTCGATTATCAGGTGAGTGTATTAACCATTTGCACTATTCAGGAACTCTTGTTTGTAACCAACCCAGGCTCCATTTTGAACTGCTGACTTTTCATCTCATTTAATATGAAAACAGAAGCAATGAGTAAATGAAAGTAAACAGAAGAAAAATTTCTCCTTTCCCTTTACTAAATTCCCATCTTACTTGCACCAGTGTCCATATACTCTACCTCCTGTCCTGTGACAAGGAGTGAAAGCCCTAAGCTCCTAGCTAATTCAACCCCCTCCGCTTGCACATTGAATGTTCTACTCTTGTCCACAATGGTTTTATTATTACAATTTTCTCCTGACACCCGAACTTTAGGTCTAAAGATTTTGAGTTTCCTTCTCAGTCTATTTGAATACTCATTCTGGGGTAAAGCAACCAGGAGAGTCCAACTTCCCTGAGACCACCAAACTGGAATTAGAGATTTGGAGAGAGAGAACAGAATGAGCCAATAGCAACCTTTTATAGTCACCAATCATGAAGTGCATGGGACATCTTGTATAACATAGACCCATCAGATTCAATGTAGAGAAGAAACAAAGTTCCAGGCATATGACCCAATTAGCTATTGCAGTCATCTCCAGCTATTGAAAGCATGCCAACTACAGCTGGAGACTAGAGCAGAGTCAAATTTTCCCTGCTGTGTACAAACCAAATTTCTGAGTCATGGAATCATGAGCATAAAAAAACAGTTGTTTTATTCCATTACATTGATAGGTGATTTGTTAAGCAGAAATAGATACCTGGGACATCAATCTAGATTTGTACCATCCAATTCCTTAGAAGTATTATTGTCAAGGTTATCAGCAACTTATGTGTGCTCAAAAAAAAAAAAAGCCAGTTTTCCTCACTTAGGCCATTCCTTGAAATTCTCTTCATTTATCCTCTAAGATCTTTGTATCAGTTTTCTAGACTGTCTAACCATAAACTGGGTAACTTCTTTGTCAATTCTGTGGCTATAACACTGAAAGTGTCATCAGAGCCATGTTCCCTTGACAGCCTATGGGAAAGGATACTTCTTTGTCTTTTTCTAGTTTCTTGTGGCTCCAAGCAATTCTTCACATTCCCCTGGCTTGTAGGAAAAATGTTTCTTGACTGCTTTGCTCTAATTATTTTTGCCCCCATTTTCACATGACCTTCCATGTGTGTCCCTCTGTGTGCCTTCTTCAATTCTTATAAGGACATCAGTTATTGGATTTAGAGCCCACTTAATTCTGTATAATCGCGTTTTCATCAATTACATAAACAAGAACCTATTTCCAAATAAAGACACAATTCATTCCACTACACTATTTCCTCCTACTTTTTCCTAAATATATGGTGGCTTTTCATAGATTTCTGATCTATGAAAAGATCAGAAATGCTCCTGCCCCCCACCCTTCTGTGTGTGCGTGCGCATGTTGGTATGCCTCAAGACTCAATATTTAGTTTTCTTTTCCACATTCAATTCATTTTAAGTACTTTCATCTGTATTAGGGGTTTAAAATGCATTTACAACTCCAAATTGTGCATTTGCAGTTCAAATGTCTTGCAATCTCTATAATATATTTGTGCAACTGTCTAAACAAAATTGTCCATGATGTCTATTAATGCACTATTAGAGAGATCCAAAATAACAGTGGCTGATTTCTCATTCATGTAAGAAAGAGTCCAGTTTTCTTTTCTTTTTTGAACATTTTGTTGTGGTTTGTTTATAGAGAAAATTATTGTGAAATTTGATGGAGGAAATTAATTTTCCATTCAACAATTGATAAATATGTTTCCTGCCTTCTGAATTTGTTTTTTGGGCAAATGCTTCACTATTGATCTGGACTGTTGATTGTTCTGAGGAGCACTTCCCTCGTGGGTGTTGTTCACTTTATAGGCCTGTGTATTGTTTGCCTGAAAGGTGATCCTCATGAGTAGGTTCAGTTCCAGTTTTAAAGGTGTCTAAGAGCCATAGATTTGGTGGTTCCACCAGTTCTTATCAGACCAGTAAGTCTAGTCTTCTTTATCATGCTGAATTTTGTTCTACATTTTTCTCTCACTCTATCAAAGATTTTCAATTGTGATCTCAATCAGAGTGGTCAGTAGTGGTAGTTGGGCCCCATCTATTTCTTTTGGTCTCAAGCTAGTGGAGGCTGTCATTTATGTGGCCAAGTGTGGGTTTTTTTGGTTTTGTTTTGGTTTTGTTTTTATTATTCTTTTGGATTAATTGTTTCCTTAGGTCTTTTATTTTCTTCACTCTTCTTTGCACTGGACAGGGAGAGGCTAATAGTTGCCTCATTGATGGTCACTGGAAAGTTTTCAAGGCACGAGTTGCTACTCACCATAGTAAGAATGTGGGACATTGTCTTTGTGAATGATATTATGCCAACTGACCTAGATATCCTCCAAATTTTGGTCTTAAGCCCTCAAGGTCAGTGAAAAGAGTCTAATTTTCTGACTCCATAATCATCAGAACTCAAAGCACATTGTATGCCATTCTCAATATGCAGATTACATCTTCAGATCTAATGTGGCTTTTATAATGAATGTGCTCTATCATTGATTACCACAAAAGGAGAAGAGTAAAAACAACTAATTTTTCTCTTTAAGAGCCCAACTCAAATATTACACATATTATTTCTTCAGGTATTCCATTGGCAACAGCTTAGCTAATTAATATTCCAGAGTGAATGAAAAATTTAGTTTTTGGATTAGTCATTTAAATTCTATTGTTATGTAAGAATGTTAATATTAAAAGATAACAACTGATTTGACTACTCAGTATCCATGCACATTCTTCTGTTTCATAGAAGAATCTCACCTTTCCTTCAAGGGAGACAGCTCTAAAGTCCCAATCATTTCCTATAAGATCTTAGAATGAGACCTAGTTTTCTGCAAGACATCCACATATGGGTCCTCATGGTTTGGTAACTTGTAAATTAAGTTGGATGTTGTCTGGCCTTCTCCTGATATAACTGGTGGATAAGGAACAGAATAATCACAAGAAAATTCTCCATCCGTTAAAATGAGAGAATATGAAACACTAAGTAGTTACTCATTCAGAACAAATACCAAACCTTGTTGGGAGGAGATGGAAAATGTCATAGATAAATGAAACCAACATAAATCTCTGTCTTTGTATTAAACAATGTTTGACTAAGACTGGTCAAAAACAGCTTAGCTATTTGGTCAAAGTAATATTTGCTCCTAGAATATAAATCTGTGAACCAATTAAGATTATATATTGTGACCAATAGCTTGTTCATCAGACTCAGATCAATTTGTCTTTCTCCAGGTATTCGTCCCTGAAGACTTTGTTTGGCTCTGTCATCAGTCCCAAATCATTATATTATAAACTCTGTTCAATCTCAACCAGTTGAATTTGCAAGACCCAACTTAATAAATATCACCCAATCAGGTACTAAAGCCATATAAATACCTTAAATTCTTTCCTTTCTGGTCACTACTAGAATTCATCAAGATTTTTTGCTTGATCAACATGTTTTCAGGAAGTTTTTTGTAGGAAGCTTTGACGGTTCTGTAGGTTCATCAAGGACCAAATGAAATACCTTGCTATGGCTCAGATTATCAAATCAGAAATGGAATATTTACCAAAAGCTCCTTGAGCTTTACACTGGGGAGATCTGTTGTTGTTGTTGTTATGTGCCATCGAGTCGGACCCGACTAATAGTGACACCTCCTTGAGTTTCTGAGGCAGTGTCACTACGGAAGTAGATTGCCCAACCTTCCTTCCGAGGAGTGGCTGGTGGGTTTGAACCACTAGCCTTCTGGTTAGCAGTTAAATGCCTTAGGCACTATGCCGAGGAGATCTAGCTAGTCACCATGATGGGGAGCTCTGGTAGCATAGTAGCTAAAGCATTTGACTGCTAACCAGAAGGCTGGCAGTTCAAACCCACCAGCCACTCCTCGGAAGGAAGGTTGGGCAATCCTACTTCTGTAGTGATACTGCCTCGGAAACCCAAGGAGGGGTCGCTATGAGTCAGATGATGAGGAAAGTGTAATGTTGGATGTAAGATGGTTTCCCTTTTTAAAAAATAAATCCCAACACTAGGACTTCATTTTATCTACCAGGAATAAAGACTCTCTTTTAGGGATCTTTTTGATTACTTCACAACATTAAATTAAATCTGGAAAAAAAATAATATCTGTAATATAACAATTACAAATGGATTTTAACTCCGAAATACATTTCTGATTAAGCTTTCTAAATTCAATCAATGTAATTCAGTACATTAACAATAATGCTAACATAGTATTTAATGGTGATATAGTGATTATTTTTTCCTAAGGCAGTGAACAAGGGAAGGATATTTACACTCATTAAGGCTATTCAAAACTATGAAAAAGATATTTCCAGTGCAACAAAATAAGAACAAAATATAAATATAAAGATGTAAAAGGAAAGATGAATCTTATTCTTTCACAGATGAATTGCTGACTAGTTATTGAAAATGCAAAAGATCATAACCAATCTATATTAAATATAAAAAATCCCAAAACCAAACCCACTGCCATCGGGTCAATTCTGACTCATAAAGACTCTCTAATTTTCAAAGGCAGTAAATCTTTATGGAAGTTGTCCAATATTCCTTCTACAGAGCAGCTGTTGGGTTCAAACTTCCAACATTCTGATTAGCAGTCAAATGCCTTAGGCACTGCACCACCAGAGGTCCTTATATTAAATATAATGTTACTAAATTAATTAGTAAATTTAGCAGGACTGAAGGATGTAGTCAATATACAAATGTCAAAATTGATCAAGTTTCCATATGCTAAAAAGAAAAATTTTAAATATTAAACAATTCTACTTTTAATAGCAGAATACATTTAAAAAAAAAAAAAAAAAAAACCACCACCTTAGGAATAGATTGAGCAAATAATAAACAATATGTTGTTGAAAGAAATTAAGGAAGACCTATACAAATTAAAAGAATGCTCATGTTCGTGGATTGAGGAGTCTTAATATCAATAAAATATCCATTATCCCAAATTGATCTTATGAACAACAAATTTCTGATCAAAATCCCACCATTTTGTAGTATAATTTGACAAATTTGTTCTAAAAATTAATGGAAATAAAAATGAGAAAATTAGGCAAAAAACATTTTGAAAAGAAGAATAAATTTAGAGAAATTTCCTATTTGGTTTTAAAACATACTATAAAGCTATGATATAAAACACAGTGTTGTATGGAGTAAAGATAGATATATGACTAACTGGAATAGAATATATTGTAGAATTACACAAAATAATTGATATTCAGCAAGTTTAGTAACATAACTGAATGAATAAAGGATGCTCTTCCAAATAAAAACCCTTACAACAGCTAGGTAATTATATGGGAAAAAAATTAACCTTTACTCCTATCATATATCTTTTACAAATTTTATTTAACATGTATCTCAGAAATAAATGTAAAGTTAAAATGAAAAAATTCTATAAAAACACAAAGAAGAAAATTTTTGAATCTTGAAATTACTAAAGATTTCTTAAATGGAAAAAATGTCTATTAGTCTTTCAAAAAAGAGGTGAATTGGAATTCATCACATTTATATCTTTTGAGCTTCAAAAGACACTATTAAGAAAGTGAAATTTAAGCTATAGACTAGGAAAAAGCACTTGTAATGCATACATTTGATAAAGGACTTACATCTTAAATATATAGCCAACTTTTGCATCTCATTAATATGAATATAAACACAATACACTGGGCAAATAATTTGTTTAGACATTAGCCAATAAGATATAAGAATGATCAATAAACACAAGGGGAAATACTCAAAATCATTAGCAAACTCTACTACAACAAATTTGAAAATCTAGAATAAATGGACAGATTTCTAGAAACATATCACTTACCTCAACTAACATGGACTGAAGTGATAAATTTGAACAGACCTATAACAAAAGAAGAAATCGTACAAGTCATTAAAAAAAAAAAATTACCAATAACAACAACAACAAAAAAACCCCTCCTGACTCAGAATTCTCACTGCAGAATTCTATTGACACCAATTCTACCTAAACTATTCTAGAATATAGGAAAGGTTAGAATCCTCCCAAACTCATTTTATGAAGCAAGCATAACCTTGAAACTAAACGCAGGCAAAGACATCACTAAAAAGGAAATCTACAGATCAGTATCCCTCATGAATATAGATTCAAAAATCTTCAACAAAATAAACTCCAACAACATAATAAAAAATGATAATTATACATTTTCACCAAATGGGGTTCATACCAGGCATGCAAGGATGGTTCAACATTAGAAAAGCAATCAATATAATCCATTACATAAATAAAATAAAGGAAAAGAATCACATGATCATATCAATAGATGCAGAAAAGATATTTGATAAAATCCCAAACCCATTCCTGATTAATAAATAAATAAAACTCTCAGAAAAAATAGGAATAGATGGGAAATTCCCCAACATAATAAGGAGCATATATAAAAAACCATTCAATTCCAACCAGTCAGAAGGAAGATGGAGCAATTTACTTCCATAGTGATACTGCCTAAGAAACCTAAGGAGGGGTGACTATGAGTCGGGTCATACATACAACTACAACATACAAAACCAACAGCTAACATTATTTTCAATGGAAAGAGACTGAAACTATTCCATTTGCAATGGGAACCAGACAAGGATGTCCTCTATCACCACTTCTATTCAACATTGTGTTGGAAGTCCTAGCTACAGCAATAAGGCAAGAAAGGGAAATCAAAGATGTCCAAACTGGTGAGGAAGACGTAAAATTATCCCTATTTCCAGATGATATGATCCTATACAGAGAAAACCCAAAAGACTCAGAAAGAAAACTACTGGAACAAATGGATTTAGCATAGTGACAGGATACAATACAAGTTCAACAGACAGATATTAGTCGGATTCCTCTACACCAGCAAAGAGATTGTTGAAAAGAAAATCAATACCATTTAAAATATCTACAAAAAAAAAATTTAAAAAAAAACCACTTGGGAATAAATATCACCAGGGAAACAAACCTATAAAATGAAAATTACAAAACACTACTTCAAGAAATCATAAGAAATCTACATAAATGGAAGAACATACTATGCTCATGGATAGGAAGATTGAACATTGTGAAAATGTCAGTACTACTGTGGTAGCTGGGGTTGTGTGTCAACTTGGCTGGATCATGATTCTGAGTGGTTTAAGCAGTTGTGATGTGGTTATTCCCATGATAGGATCTGATGCATATATTTTGAGCAGAAAATCCATTGAAGGGGAGTTTTCCTAGGAGTGTGGCCTGCCACACTGTGTGTGTATATATATATATATAGAGAGAGAGAGAGAGAGAGAGAGGAGAAACATCTTTGGAAAATTAGAGAACCTTCTGTGGATCTGGATACTATTCTGCTGCCTACAACTGTATGTGAGTGAACAACCCACCATTTTGCCTGGTGATCTTGGATTCATCATCTGCCAGGGTCAGCAGCCAGTATACTGCCTGCCACCCTTGAGCTTTTCACCCCCTGAAGCTGCATGAGTTGGGAAAAGCCTCCATCTTGATGTTTTATCCAGGAACTTTGGACTTGACAGCCTTTATAACTGTGAATCATTTTGCTAAGATAAATTTCTCTCTCTCTTTCTCTTTCTGTCTCTCTCTCTCTAAATACATATATATTGGTTTTGCTTTACTGGTTTTAGCTTCTCTAGAGTACCCAGCCTAACACAACTACCCAGAGCAATCTACACATTCAATGCAATCCCAATTCAGAATCCATCAATATTATTTAAAGATATGGAAAAAACAATCACTAACTTTATATGAAAAGTAAAGAGACCTCAGATAAATAATGCACTATTGAAGAACAAGAACAAAGTAGGAGGTAGCTTACTCCCACATTTAAAAACCTCCTATACAGCCACAGTAGTCAAAACAGTGGTACAATGACAGACAGATAAACCAGTGGAATAGAATTGAGAACCCAGAAATAGATTTATCGACCCATGGTCAGTTGATACTTGACAAAGGGCCAAAATCCATTAAATGAGGGAACAGATAGTCTCTTTCACAAGTTGTGCTGGCAAAACTGGATATCCATTTGCAGAAAAATGAAGCAAGATCCATATTTCACCCTATACACAAAAACTAACTCCAGATGGATCAAAGACTTAAATGTGAAACCTAAAACTATAAACTTCCTCAAGGAAAAAATAGGGGAAAATTTAGGGGCTGTTATTTTTGGCATAAATAGACTATCCCAAAAGATACAACCCAAAAGGTACAAAGAGCAGAAGGTAAACTAGATGATTGGTACCTTCTACAAATTAAATTTTTATTTACTTCAAAAGACCTCTCCCAAAGAGTAAAAAGAGAACCCACAGATTAGGAAAAAATATATATATATAGAAAACTCAAATACCTCAACAACAAAAAGACAAACAATCCAATTAAAAAATGGACAGAAGATGTGGGATAGACACTTCACCAAAGAAGATATTCCAGTGGCCAACAAATATATGGAAACATTTTCAAGTTCATTAGCCATTAGAGATATGCAAGTCAAAACAACGAGTAGATACCATCTCACTCCACCACTAACAGCAAAGTTCAAAAAGATAGGAAATAACACATGCTGGCAAGGATGTAGAGAGAATAGGACTATCATACACTGCTGGTCTTGCAAAAGATCATATGGAACAGACCATCAACTGCTCATATGCAAGTTCAACTTGAAGTTGAAGACAAAAAAAAAAAA
>NW_006921642.1:5719448-5738623 GCF_000298275.1 Orycteropus afer afer
AATATACTGCTGCAAACGTTTTTGAATTATCTTCAGTAAGATCTTACTTGCGTGTGATATTAATGATGTTGTTCTATAATTTCCACAATCTGTGGAATCACCTTTCTTTGGAATGGGTACAAATATGGATCTCTTCCAGTCAGTTGGCCAGGCAGCTGTCTTCCAAATCTCTTGGCATAATCGAGGGAGTGCCTCCAATGGGGCATCCATTTGTTGAAATATCTCAATCGGTATTCCGTCAATTCCCGGAGCCTTGTTCTTTGGCAATTCCTTCATTGCAGCTTTGACAGACAACATATAGCACTCATATGAATATGCATATGCATATGGGGCAATTGAAAATACCATAGCTTTTATCAGGCACACCTTAGTCCTCAAGGAGACATCTTTGCTCTTCAGCACTTGGAAGAGGTCCTTTGCAGCTGATTTGCCCAGACAACATATAGTACTGGGCAAATCAGCTGCAAAGGACCTCTTCCTAGTGCTGAGGAGCAAAGTCTCCTTGAGGACTAAGGTGCACCTGATACAAGCTATAGTATTTTCAATTGCCTCATATGCATATGAGAGCTGGACAATGAATAAGGAAGACCAAAGAAGAATTGATGCTTTTGAGCTGTGGTGCTACCGAAGAATGCTCAAAGTGCCATGGACTACTAAAAGAACTACTAGGTCTGTCCTGTAGGAAGTGTAGGTGGAAAGCTCCTTGGAGGTGAAAATGGTCAGGCTTCATCTCACCTACTTTGGTCATGTTGTCAGAAGGGACCATTCCCTGAAGAAGGATGCCATGCTTGGTAAGGTGGAGGATCAACGAAAGAGGGAAAGGCCCTCAATGAGATGAATTGACACGGTGGCAGCAGTGATCGGTTCAGGTGTAACAGGGATCATGAAGCTGGCTCAGGAGCAGGTGGTGTTTCATTCCTCTGTGCATTGGGTTGCTATGACAGTCAGAGATGACTTGACTGCACCTAACAAAAACACAACAACACTGCTAGTAAGATTGTAAAATTATACAACCATGTGGAAATCAGTATGGTGATTCCTTAAGAAGTTAAACTTAGAAATACCATCTTATCCAGCAATCCTATTACTGGGTCTATATCCAAAATAAGTGAAAGCCAGGACAATAATAGATATATGCACATCCATGTTCATCACAGTACTGTTCACAATAGCAAAGAAATGGATAAAACCTAAGTACCCATCAACAGAAGAATGGATAACCAAACTGTGGTACCTACACACTATGCAACACTAAAGAATAATGTAGAATCTGCAAAACACCACATAATGTGGATGAACTTGGAGGACATTATCCTGAGTGAAACAAGTCAATCACAGGACAAATATTGCATGAGTTCATTATTATAAAAAGTCAATGAAAGGTTTATACATGGAAGGAAACTTTCTTTGTTGGTTACTAGTGATGAGAGGGAAGGGTAAGGAACACTAGTTTATAAGTAGAGATAAGTACTGATTTTAGTGAAGAGAAAGACAATGTACCAAAAGCAGGTGATCAACATGGTGACATTGAGGAAGTTGTTGTTGTTGTTAAGTGCCATCGAGTTGTCTCCAACTCATAGCACCCCTATGCACAGCAGAAAGAACACTGCCCAGTCCCGAGCCAGCTCCACGATTCTTGCTACTCTTGAGCCCTTCTCCACCGCCATCGTCTCAATCCACCTCGTTGAGGATCTTCCCCTCTTTCGTTGACCCTCCACCTTACCAAGCACAACATCCTTCTCCAGGGAATGGTCCCTTCTTACAACATGACCAAAATAGGTGAGAAGAAGTCTGGCCATTCTTGCTTCCAAGGAGCATTCTGACTGCACTTCCTCCAGGACAGATCTGTTAGTTCTTTTAGCAGTCCACGATACTTTCAGCATTCATTGCCAACACCAAAGCTCAAAAGCATCAACTCTTCTTTGGTCGTCCTTATTCATTGACCAGCTCTCACATGCATATGAGGCAATTGAAAATACCATGACTTGTGTCAGGCTCACCTTAGTCCTCAAGGAGACATCTTTGCTCCTTAGCACTTGAAAGAGGTCCTTTGCAACCAATCTGCCCATTGCTATACATCGTCTGATGTCCTCACTGCTGTTTCCATTGGCATCAATTGTAGAACCAAGCAATGTGAAGTCTTTGACAATTTTAATTTTTTCTCCATTTATCATAATACTGCTTATAGGTCCAGTTGTGAGGATTTTTATTTTCTTTATATTGAGATGCAATCCATACTGCAGACTGTATTATTCAATCTTCATCAATAAGTACTTCAAGTCATCCTCACTTTCAGCAAGGAAAGTTGTGTCATCAGCATATTGCAGGTTGTTAATGATTCTTCCTCCAATCCTGATGCCATGTTCTTCATATAGTTCATCTTCTCTGATTATTTTCTCTGCATACAGATCAAATAAGTATAGTGAACAGATACAACCCGGATACACTCCCTTCTTGATATTATACAATGTAGTGTTCCCTTTTTCTGTTCTAATGACACCCTCCTGGTCTATGTACAAGTGCCTCATGAGTACAATGAAGTGTTCTGGAGTTCCCAGAACTGAGGAAGAAGAAGACACAAAGATGTACATTGGAAAAACAGACAAAGATGAACCTTTTGCATGTGCAGTACTGTCTTTTCAGTGATGGAAAGCATTGATCTATGGGTGGATAGATGGATGGACAGGCTGAACAATCAGGTATGTCTAGGCAGGGGGGAGTGTGTCCATGATCATGTATGGGCTTGGCAGACAATGTTTCTACATGCATATTTGTATGTGCTGTAAGAATGTCTGGGTATATAGTAGAGATGACAAGACGCAAGCTTGTGGTGGCTTCTTGACCACAGTCAGCTACTCTGAGGGAGCAAGTAGTTGGGCTATGGGCTCAAGACCATGGTCACAGGGGACATCAAGCTCAACTGTCATAACATACTACACAGAAACGTTCTCCATCCTACTTTGGTGAGTTGTGACTGGGGCTTTAAAAGCTTGCAAGTGGCCATCTAGATGCAAGGATGGGTCTCTTCTTGTCCAGAGCAAAGAAGAAAAAAGAAAACCAAAGATGCATGGAAACATTTTGCCCAAGGGACTATTGGATCATGCAATCCTCAGCTTATATGATCATGAGTCTAGAAGAACTAGATGGTACCCTGTCTACCATTGTCAGCCACTCGGAGGGGTATAGATGCAGAAGATCCTAGATTGAATGGGAAAACAATATGGAACAAAACTCAAAGTCATTAAAAAAAAAAAAAAAAAGACCAGTTTTGCTGGTCTGCTAGAGCTGGTGAGACCCATGAGACTACGGCTCCTAGTTACCCTTCAAGTACGGAACTGAACTCAATCTTGTGGCTTCCAGCCAAAAAGTATACAGACATATGGGGTGAACATTTACATCAGGTAGATACACTCCTTGGTGCAATCAATTGTGAGAGAAACAGAAGGGCAATGTTTACACAGAGAGATAGCTCAAAGGGTGGGATTGTGTGGGAAGGAAGGACACAGTGAAGAGGTAACTATGGGGAGGAAATGGAAAGAGAGGTGTTACATTATGCAGAATTGCAATCAATGTCATGAAAGAAAATGTGTATAAACTGCTGTAAGGAAAATGTGTTTGCTCTGTATACTTTCACCCAAATCACAATAAAAATTAAAAAATAGAATAAAATTATTTAAAAAAAACTACTGGGCAAATAATTTGTTTCGATGTTATACAAACAAGATATAAGAGTAGCAAATAAGCATAAGAGCAGATACTCCAAATCATTAGTAATAAAAAAGAAACACGCAAATTAAAATGAAAACTACATACCACTTCACATTTTCTAGAGTGAATACAAAAGACTGACAATATAAAACATTGGTCAGACTATGGAGCACCTAGAACTCTTATGTTTTGCTATTAGTAGTATGCCAACTTTAGAAAAGTATTTTGTACTTTCTTTAAAATAAAAAAAAAAATGTCCTTGCTACAGGACCTAGCAATTCCATTCCTACATATTTTTCCACAAGAAAAAGAAACATGTGTCCACACACACACACACACACACACACACAAAAGTGTACACTCCTTTAATATTTTATTAATGATATCTTCAAATGGAAATAATATAAATATCCTTTCACAAATAAAGGGATATGTAATGTATGGCATAATTATACAATGAAATACTACTTAGAAATAAAATGTAATAAAATACTTAGCCAACATTGATAAATCTCAGAAAATAGCCTGCTAGATGAATGAAGCTAGACCAAAAAAGAAAAAAAGAGTATATAATTTATGATTCAATTTATGTGACATTCTAGAGCAGGGAAACAAATATGTAGTGACATACATCAGGTAAATTGTTGCCTCAGTAAGAAATGGGATATTATTGAATTCAAAAGGGTATAGGGAACTTTCTGGAGTGGTAGAAATATTCTATATTTTGAATGGAATGGTGATTAAAATGTTTGAAGGTTAGTTATATGTGTGAACTAGGTGAGGCTATAATGCTTCATTTTTTTTTTTTTCTTTTTTTTTTTTTTGTCAAACACTAGCCTGGATTTTACTATGGAGTATTTATGTGTGAATGTCATTTATATCAGTTTGACTTAAAGCAGATTACCCTCCATAACGTGGGTGGGCCTCATTCAATCAGCTGAAAAACTTAGAGCAAAACTTGAGGTTTCCTGAGGGAGGATTCTCCCTCCAGGCTATGAATAAACCATAACCAACCTACCATCAGTCGATTCTGACTCATGGTCGGTGGTAAATCTTTACAAAAGCAGATTGCCCCATCTTCCTTCAGCAGAGCAACTGGTAGGTTTGAACCACCAACCTTCTAGTTAGCAGTTAGATGTCTTAGGCACTGTGCCCCAGAGCTCCATAGACTATAAATAGACATTTCTGAATTCCAGTCTCTACAGTTCCACCCTGCCAACTGATTTGGGACACAAGACTAGTGGAATTTCCAACATGCCTCCTGACAAGATTTTAGACTTGGCAGCCCCAGTAGTTACATGAGTTAATTCTTCAAAATAAATTCCTCTCTCTCTTTCTCTTTCTTTCTCCATATGTGTATCTCTTACTGGTTCTTTTCTCTAGGGAGCCCTAAGAAAATGGTTATATCCATTTGTTAATACTCATCTTTTATACTAAAAATATATGTCCATTTTATGTAAATTGAGCTACATAAAATTTCCTTTAAATAATGAATGTGAAATAAAGAGTTTTTTTCAGATGAATAAAATACTGAAAGAATTTTTTGATAGCTGATCTCACTATAAAAAAGGCTGAAATAAGTTCTTCAGGCTTAAAGGGAATACTCCAAGAAGACAAAAATACAGATCTTTAGAAAGGAAAAAAAAATTATAGGAAATAGTAAACACTTGAAAAATATTAAATATTATTTTTTCTACCCTTAATTTTTGAAAAAAAAAGTCAATTTTTATGTATTCATTTATTCCACACTTGTGTGATTATCAAATATTTTTATATTCCATTTACTATCCTGTTGCTTTTAAACTAAGTCTCTGTATTAAAGTTTGGTTGTTGCTGTGGGAATTATAATTTGTTTCCTGAACTAATCACAATATATTATTGTTACATCTTGTTACAAATAAAACAAGAACCTTACTACATTATATTATATTTGCCCTTGCTACTCTTTGTGATATTGCTGTAGTCATAAAGAAATTTTATCTTAAGAAGAAGGAAATGCTCAGGTTTGTCATGTATAAACCCACTTCGTTTATCTCAAGGTAGTTAGGGCAAGGTATGCAAGTAGGATTTCAAGACATTCATCTAACACTGGAGAATCAAAATTTGAAATTACAATTTTAGTCTAATGGTTAGAGCCCAAATGTTTAAACTTCAAGCTTTTGCCTTCAACAGGTGGTCTCAGGAGGAAGACTTGACCATCTCTTGAATTTCGAGGAGCTCTCCCTTTCTAGTGTCCAAGGTCAGTTTTGGTAGGCAATATCTCACTCAGCAAGCTCTCAGTCTTGAGACAGAGCCCAAGGGACCTTTGCTGCTGTCTTGTCTTCTCAGGGAATGAGAAGAAATTCACAGAATATAATTCCTTCACCTTGACTTTACAAGATAAGGATTAGGTGTTATGTTTGAGCAGTATTATATTATTGACAATTGGGAAATTGTTTTATGTTTTCTAATTTATAGAGATTTGAATTATTTATATGTTTTATTTTTTATTAAGGGAATAGTTGTATGGCATTTATGTCCCAAGGCCAATTTATAGAGGCTTGATTTATTAGAAATTAAGAGGGTATTACATGAAATACTATATCTATTTACTACATACTTTGTGTATCTTTGTTACCTATTTTTATTAGAAACATTTTCTAATGACTTACAGTTAATGGTTAAAAAATCATAGAAATATAAACATTTCTACTTCTAAGTTCAAAAATCTTCTATTTCTAACTTCATATTTTGAGTGATTGTTTCATAGATGTTTAAAAAATTTATTAAATGCATCATAACACAAAGGGCAATGTTATGAAAATTTCTAGGCCATAACCAAAAACTCTGAGGAAATGAGTCACTGGCATGGGGACTTATGTCCATATTCTTGGGCAACATCAAGCCAATTGGCACTACGTAGTCCACAAAGAAAATGTTCTATACACTACTTTGGTGAGTAGCAACTAGGGTCTCAAAAGCTTGTGAGGAGCCATTTTTGGGTTTTTCCCCATCTGGAGCAAAGAAAAGTAGTGGAAATCAAAGACATATGGAAACAATTATAATAGTCTGATAGACTATTGTTGTTATTATGTGCCGTCGAGTTGGACCCAACTCATAGCGACCCCTCCTGGGGTTTCCGAGGCAGTATCACTATGGAAGTAGCTTGCCCAACCTTCCTTCCGAGGACTACTAGACCATGTGAACTTCAGTCTCCATGACCCTGAGATCAGAACTAGATGGTGCTTGCCTACCACTACCGACTGCTCCTAAACAGATCATGTTACAAAGGACTGAATAGAGTGGAAGAAAAATGTGGAACAAAACTCACAAATCATTAAAAAAAAAAAAAATCACCAGGCTTACTGGCTGGATAGAGACTGGTAGAATCTCCAAGATAACGTCCCTTAGTTACCCTTTGAACCTGGAACTGAACTCACTCCTGTGGATCAGTTTTCAACAATAACACTAGGGAGGTATGTATTCAGAACAACCAACCATTTGACACCAAAAGGGCAAAGGACAAAGTTCAAAAAGCAGGAAGGGTCAGGAAAGAAGGAATAATAGAAGCAAGAAACATAGGGAGGAAGTGAGATGAATGATGCTACATTGAAGGGATTGCGATAAATGACATGAAACAAAAAACATATGAATTGTTGAACGTAAAACTGATTCGCTCCGTAAACTTTCACTGAAATCACAGTTTAAAAAAAAGCATCATAACAGTGTAAAAAGCATGGAAGCATGCAAAATATTATATTATACACAGGTGATTTGAGAATATCCCAAAAGCATACATAGCAGTCACATTTAGGTATGTTTTTCGAAAGTTTGCTTTACATCAGTTTACTTTTATCAAAGACCTGCATCAATACATGTTTTCACTAACCAAAAGAAATCCAAAGAGAAATTTCGCATTGTATGAAAAAAAAAAAAAAAATGAATCACAAACTAACATTCTAAATTTCTTTTACAGCGAGACGTTAAAGAGCAGTGCTCAGCCCTGGCAACAAAATTGGCCTCACCACGCTCTTCTCCAGGAACTGCGCTCAGCATCTCGGCATCAAGCTGCTGTGGCTTTGAATTGTGCCTGTGAACACTCTATGTTGATAATACTTTAGGCTTTCTGTGTTATTTGGTATGATTAGGCCATTTATTTTTTGGTCAGGGAATGTTCAATTTTCCCATATAAATTAATGGTAATTGTGTCTTCACTTCATTCCATTTCAACTTGCAAAATATTTCATAGAAATGCTCTACTTTCAGACAGTGGGGAAAACCTGGATTTTAATTTTATATCTTACAAAGTTCCCAATACATTATTTTTATTTTTGTTTTAAACTAGTCAGTTAACATTCATTTTAAATATTAAGAGAACAATAGCCTTTTATTTGCCAATAAAAAATAGCATTTTGAGTGATCTTCACCCCTTGCCAATATAGATTTTAATTTGGTATTTTTTAATTTCATCTTGATGACATGCCTGTAATTTTCTTATTTTAAAGATCTGCTGGGGCCAAATTCTCCTAACTTGCTCAAAATTTTCTTTTTTTTTTTTTAATATTGCTGAAAATAGAATTTTATGTTGGTAATTTTTAGTTTTTTTAGATTCATCATTTCATTGACTTTGTTTCCATTGTTTCAGAGGAAAAAAAAAAACAGCTATCTTTCTTACTGTACTTCTCATAAATATATTGTTGCTTTTTATTTTCTCCTTTATCTTTAGTTTTTAGCATTTTACTATTGCATGCATGCATAGGTACAGTTCTCTTCTAAATTATCCTCCTTGGGGAATTCTGAATATTTTAGGTTTGCTAGCTGATTGTTCTTGTCAGTTTTAGAAGACTTTGGCCAATGTCCCTTCAGTTATTTTTTGCCTTACTCATTTTTTCCCTCTCCTCCTGAACCTACAGTTAGACTCATGCTACTTTATCTGATGCACCACTGGTGTCTGCTGCTATGTTTAGGTTTTTTTTTTTTTTTTTTCCCTTTTAATTTTATAGTTGGAATAGTTTCTATTTACTGTTTCAAGTGAGCTATTAGTATCATATAATGGATATTACATTTCATAGTTTCATGTTTTACTTCTGAAGTTACTATTTATTTCAGTTAACTGCCTTTGTTTTTATTGGAATTTCCCATATGTTCACCCATGCTAACCATCTTTTCATTTACATTAATAATCTTTGTCTTCTTTCATCTTTTTATCTAATTCTTTAATCTTTAATGTTTTAATTTTGTCCTGCAGATTTAATTAGTTCCATTTCACTCTGCTTTCTAATGAGGTTACAGAAATAAGTCTTTGCCCTTTTTCTCAATCCCCAACTTCCTGTATTCACAGTAGGACTGTTCTCTTCCATATATGACCTAGGTTATGGCTGGTTTGCAGGTTTAGTTATATCCAGCTTAGTTCTAAATTCAGTTTCAGCAGTGCTTTTTATTCCAGCTCTGATCAACCTCTGCTACTTGAGTAAAATTCTAGTGGGGAAGAATTGTCAAGTCAAAATATTTATATTTTCCATTTGTGGCTCTTCCAAGTATCAATCAGATTTTCCAGTCAACAGCATTAATAAAAAGTTTGGCTGCTTTCTCCTTTTCCTAGAAAGGTATTTTCAGCAATAATAAGCATGTCCTTATCCTTTTCTCTACTCAATTTAATCAGTTGGTCCAATTCATACAAATGATGGCTGTGTCTTTTTGCTCAACTATGAAGGGGTCATTCCTTCTTTAGAATTTACTCCATATACACTTATTTGCATTTATTACTTTTGATGGACTTATCATCCAATGTGTTCTGATTACAACGGCAATTTTTTTTTTACATGAACTCAGTTACTTTTTTTTTTTTTTACTTTTTATTGTGACTTGGGTGAAAGTTTACAGAGCAAATTTGTTTCCATTAAAAAGTTTATATATATTTTATTTCTTGACATTGATTTCAATATGCACAATGTAAACTCTCTCTTCCTACTTCCTCCCTGTGGCTATTTTTTCTCTGTGTCCTTCATTTCTATGCATTACTGCATTCTGAGCTTTCTTCTGCACAAATGCTGCCCTTCTGATCACCTATGGTTGATCATTTGAAAGAATGCTCCCCTTGTAAGTCTGTCTATCGTTTGGGTGCCAATAAAGTAGCTGGGGACAAGGCATCTGATTCCAGAAAAAGTTCCTGCCATCCCAAAAGGTGGCTGGGTGTAGGGCACTCAGTCCCAGAAAAGTGACTGGAAGCCCAGAGGCTGATCTTGGAACCAGCTTCTATCTACCTAGAAGACAATTGGGAGCAGGTCGCTGATCTCAGATGAGTTCCTGCTGGCCCAGAAGGGGGCTGGGCACCTGAACCAAGAAAACGTCCCTACTAGTCAAAAAAGCAACTGAGAGCAAAACACCTGGTTCTGGAAAGAGTTCCTGCTGGCCCAAAATGCTTCTGTGAGCAGGTTATCTGCTCCCATTCAAATTCCTGCTGTCTCAAAAGGGAACTCTATGGAGGGTTCCACTACTGAAAAAAATTCCCACTGTTCCAAAAGTGGTTGGGTGTAGGCACTTCATCTCAGAAAAAAAATTCCTACAGGCCCAAAAGGTGGCTGGGAGCAGTGCTTGTAGTCTTGTGACCAGTTTCTGTCTTCCTAGAAGGCAGCTAGTGGCAGAGTGCTCAGTCCTAGATGGAATTCAGGCTGGTCCAGAAGGTGGGGGTGGGGTACAGCCATGCCTCCATTCATCAGAGGGATGTGGCATATAAGAAGAACAAGGGGTACATATCACCTTTCTGGTGGTCAGTCACCAGTGTGGTTGCCCATGCAGCCCTTGACAAGTAGAACTGATTATCAAGTTGCTGCCCAGATTACAGCACTACTTGCAAATATTCAAAATGGCTTTACTGTCAGACCAGTCAATAGTCCACAGCTCCATTTGTTACCTTATTCCCTGTATGCATTCAGTTTCTTCTATTAGTCAGTATTCAATCCACTTCTCTATCCTTCCCCTTGAATCTCAGGGTTCCAGGATTATCTTCTAGTATCTGTTTCAATTAGTTTCTCATATCTTTGTTGTAGAGGGTCTTGATAGCTTCTTGGTTTATTCTACCACCTTGCCAGAGGCATTCAGTTACTATTTTTATTCTGTGGTTTGCTTTTTTTTTTTTTTTTTTTTAATCTTCCACAGTATGCATTTTTCCCTTATCCTCATGAAGGGGGAAGCACACAATATTAGTTCACATGACTTTGCTTCATTATTTTGAAAGTTTGACTGTTATACCATAGTACGGATATATTAGAATTTATTCAAACAATCTCTTATTTATGGCCATTATTACTTCAAATAATCATAGAAAGAACAACATTGTACATATAATCTTTATCTCATACCTTGTAGGATTGTTTCATTTTGGCAAATTTCTAGGATTGGATTGTTGTCTCAATAAAAGGAAACATTACTTTTAAAGGATTACAAATATTAGCAGATTATCTTCCCAAATAGTTGTTATCAATTAGTACTTTCACCAAAATTTGACCACTATTTGCTCTACCTTTGTCACCACTGTGTATCCTCTTTTTTTTTTTTTTTTTTTTAATTTCAGCCAAATAGAAAGGGGCAATTTTCTTCTCTTGCTTCTTTCTTTTAACAACAACAACAGTGAAGATAAACACAATTTCATCCTTGAAGGCCATTTATATTTGCCCTTGTATTTTGTCATGAAATTTAAATATGGCCTACGATTTATTTTGCCAGTGCATCATTTTTTTTCTATTCCCTATTGATCAGGAGCTCTGGTAACATAGTGCCTAAGGCACTTGACTGCTAACCAAAAGGCTGGCGGTTCAAACCCACCAGCCACTCCTCAAAAGGAAGATGGGGCAATCTACTTCAATAGTGATACTGCCTCGGAAACCCGAGGAGGGGTAGCTATGAGCCCAGTCCAACTCAACGGCACATAACAACAACAAATTGATTAGGAAGAACTCTTTGAATAGTGTGGATGCATTAAGAAACTGCTTGTTAGTTATTTCTGTCTGCATTCCCCACTAGGTTGGGAACTTCTTGATATATATTAACCATTTATATCCAGAAAAATCACATTTCATTTTCTAAAGCTGATGTTCAAACACTGAGTAAATGAATACAATTGTCACAAAGTGATATACTCCATAATGATTCCTTTAATAAACAGCAAGTGACCCATTATGTTTCATTGAATTAGCTCCCTAAAGAATCAACTTCTTAAAAGACATTCCAATGTATTCTATCTTCTATTTCAAGAGTGTGGTCTCCAAAGTGCTTTTTAATAAGAACCATCATTATCACTCTGCTTTAAGTCTCATCTCTCCAGTCATCTGGACTACTTTCAATTGCTGTTAAATATGGCCTATGATTTATTAATGATTCACCTTTTCCCAGTACATCACTTGTTCTCTCTGAGTCAATAACAGATCTTACTCATAATGTAGACATGACATAAGAAACTTTTCAAAATTGAGCTTAATCTACCAACTTATTAAGTCTTGACAAAAAACATGTTTCAGTTGTTCTAAATCTAATTTTAAAATAAAACCCTATTAAACCAGTACACATGTGTATAGATATGATTCTAATTTTTTTCTATATTTGTCACAGAAAGACAACCATGAGATATTTCAAAGGAAAAATTACACTAAGAAGAGCAGAACATAACTATTAAGGCAAATGTTTTACCAAAAGAGTGTCTCAGATGTCAGATATTGAGAGCAGTAACTTCTTCTAGAACACCTCTTCCTCATAGCAAGTGAGGATGCATAGATGTGCCTTGGTCAATTATTGAATATGCCTGTTGTTGTTGTTATACGCCGTTGAGTCGGCCTCAACTCATAGAGACCCCTCCTTGGGTTTCCGAGGCAGTATCACTACTGAAGTAGATTGCCCAGCCTTCCTTCCAAGGAGTGCCTGGTGGGTTTGAACCGCCAGCCTTCTGGTTAACAGTCAAGTGCCTTAGGCACTATGCTACCAGAGCTCCCATTGAATATGTATAGAAGTTAAAAATCTCAGTATGATATGGAGGGAATATAATCAGTGTCACAAAACAAAATATATGTGAACTGTTGAATGTAAAGCAAATCTACTTTTTAAAATGTTACTTGTATCACAATAAGAAGTTTAAAATAAAATATGCAATTTCACATGTAAAATACATGATTTTTCTATTTTCCAACTTAAAATTTAATTTAAAACTTTTACTATGCAGGAACACAGTTTACCCTTAAAATTATCCTCACTCACATTGGGACACAGCCATAGTATCTCACGGATTGCGAAGTACAGTGGACAGTAGGAGAGTGGAGATCAGGGAAGATGTATTTCTTGGTCATTTGTCCATATGTGTTGCTGCAAAAATTCCTGCCCTAAAGTCTTACACCTCTTCCCTTCTTTACCATAACTCTTTTGTGTTGTTGTTGTGTGCCGTTGAGGCAGACCCGAATCATAGCGACCCCTCCTTGGGTTTCCGAGGCAGTATCACTACTGAAGTAGATTTGCTCAACCTTCCTTCCAAGGAGTGGCTGGTGGGTTTGAAGTGCCAGCCTTCTGGTTAGCAGTCAAGTGCGTTGGGCACTATGCTACCAGAGCTCCTACCATATCTCTAGTCTGAGTTAGGGCAAATCACTCATTATAAAGATAAACACATAGAAAGAGAATAACATAGAGGAAAAGAAAACAAAATCAAAATAGTATCATCAGTAGACTCATAGTTCTAGAGTGCCCTGATAAGAAATTTACTATTGAATACTGTGAATTACTTGCATATATATATATATATATGTGTGTGTGTGTGTGTGTGTATACATAGGAGCTCTGGTAGCATAGTGGCTAAGACACTTGCCTGCTAACCAGACGGCTGGCGGTTCAAACTCACCAGCCACTCCTCGGAAGGAAGGTTGGGCAATCCTACTTCCGTAGTGATAACTGCCTCGGAAACCCAAGGAGGGGTCGCTATGAGTCGGGTTTGACTCGACGGCACATAATATATATGGAGCTCTGGTGATGTAATACCTAAAGTATTTGATTGCTAGCCAGAAAGGTGGTGGTTCAAACCCACCAGCCACTCTGTGGAAGGAAGACTGGGCAATCTACATGTAAAGATTTAACAACAACAACAACAACAAAACTCACTCTCACTGCCATCAAGTCAGATCCAACTCATAGCGACACCTCCTTGGGTTTCTGAGGCGATATCACTACAGAAATAGATTTCCCAGTCTTCCTTCTGTGGAGTGGCTGGTGGGTTTGAACTACCAGCCTTCTGGTTAGCAGTAAAATGTCCTAGGCACTATGCCACCAGAGATCCTCCGTAAAGATTTACTGCCTTGGAAACCCAAAGAAGGACACTATGAGTCAGAACCAATTCAATGACAGTGGGTTTGGTTTTGGTTCGTATATATGTATACAAATATGCACATATATTTTTTAAAAAAAATTAAGTAACAACACTTTCACTAACATGCATCCAGAGTTGTTTTTTGAATTAAAGAAAAAGCAGTGATTTACACAACATACATAAATATGTACAAAGCCAAAAAGAAATATATAGAAATATGTATTCAGTTATTTTTAAAGAATACTGATAGTTTTTGGGATTTGTGTCCAAAAGATATTGTAGATATTCCCCCCACCAAATTGCAAAAGTAAGGAATGACAAATCTGGTAACATCATGAACATGTGTTATGTATAGGGAGATCTTTAATTGTGTCTGCAGCAGGAAAAAAAAAAGTGTGGATATTACTATTTTATAGAGCAAAATGAAATGGTTCTACATCAGGTTGCAATAAAACAAAAGATCAACCTCTCAGCTCGGAAGGCACTCATGATATGACTGGGAAAGAGTTGCCTCATCATAGTAGAGCCAACCTTTATGATATGGATGAAGTAGAGCTTTCAGGACCTTCATTTGCTGATGTGGCATGAGGCAAAATGAGAAGAAACAACAGCAAACATCCATTATTAATCAGAACACAGAATGTATGAAGTATGAATCTAGGAAAATAAGTTGTCAAAAATGAAATGGAAAACATAAAGATTGATGTCCTGAGCATTAGTGAACTGAAATGGACTGGTTTTGGCCATTTTGAATCAGACAACCATATGATCTACTATGCCTGGAATGACAAATTGAAGAGGATTAGCAAGGCATTCATCATCACAAAGAAAGTTTCAAGATCTATCCTGAAGTACAATGCTGTCAGTGATAGGATAATATTCATATGCCTACAAGAAAGACCAGTTAATATTATTATGACTCAAATTTACACACCAACCACCAAAGCCAATGATGAGAAAATTGAAGATTTCTACCAAGTTCTTCAGTCTGAAATTGACAAATCATGCAATCAAGGTATACTGATTATCACTGGTAATTGGAATGCAAAAATTGGAAACAAAGAAGGATTATCAGTAGTTGGAAAACCTGGCCTTGGTGATAGAAATGATGCTGGAGATTGCATACAGAATTTTGTAAGACCAATAACTTATTCATTGCAAATACCTTTTTTCAACAACACAAATGGTGGTTATACACGTGGACTTCCCCAGATGGAGTACACATGAGTGCACAGATTGACTATATCTGTGGCAAGAGGCAATAGAAAAGTTCAATATCTTCAGCCAAAACAAGGCCAGGAGCTGATTGTATAACAGACCATCAACTGCTCACATGCAAGTTCAAGTTGAAGCTGAAGACAATTAAAACAAATCCATAAGAGCCAAAATATGATCTTGAATATATCCCTCCTGAATTTAGAGACCGTCTAAAGAATAGATTTGATGTATTGAACACCAGTGACTGAAAACCAGAAGAATTGTGGGGATGACATCAAGAACTTCATCCATGAAGAAAACAAAAGGTCATTAAAAAGACAAGAAAGGAAGAAAATACCAAAATGGATGTCAGAAGAGACTCTGAAACTTTTCCTTGAGGGGAGAGCAGCTAAAGCAAATGGAAGAAATGACAAGATAAAAGAGCTGAACAGATTGCAAAAGGGTAGCTCGAGAAGACAAAGTCAATTATTATAATGAAATGTGCAAAAACTTGGAGTTAGAAAGCCAAAAGGGAAGAAAACATGCTTAGCATTTCTTAAACTGAAAGAACAAGAAAAATTTCAAGTCTTGAGTTGCAGTATTGAAAGATTCTTTGGGCAAAATATTGAATGATGCAAGAAACAACTAAAGAAGATGGAAAGAATACACATAGTCACTGTACCAAAAAATTTGGTTAATGTTCATCCATTTCAGGAAGTGACATATGATCAAGGACCAATGTTATTGAAGGAAGAAGTTGAAGCTGCTCAGAAAGAAGTGGCAAAAAACAAGGCTCCAGTAGTTGATGGAATACCCCTGAGACGTTTCAACAAATGGATGCTGCTCTGGAGGCATTCACTCAACTATGCCAGGAGATTGGGAAGATAGTTACCGGGCCAACTGACTGGAAAAGATCCATATTTGTACCTATTCCAAAGAAAGGTGATCCCAAAGAATGTGGAAATTATCAAATAATAAAATGAATATCACACTCAAGTAAAATCTTGCTGAAGATAATTCAAAAATGGTTACAGTATCTTGACAGAGAACTTCCAGAAATGCAAGCTGGATGCAGAAGAGGATGTGGAACAAGGGATATCATTGCTGATGTCAGATGGATTTTGGCTCAAAACAAACAATACCAGAAAGATGTTTACTTGTGTTTTATTGACTATGCAAAGGCATTTGTTTGTGTGGATAATAACAAATTGTGGATAACATTGAGAAGAATGGTAATTCCAGAATTAATTGTACTCATGAGGAACTTGTACATAGACCAGGAGGCTGTCATTTGAACAGAGCAAGGGAACACAGCATGGTTTACAATCAAGTAGGGAGTGAATCAGGGTTGTGTCCTTTCACTGAGAAGCTGGATTGTATGAAGAAGCATGTGACATCAGGATGAGAAAGAATCATTAACAACCTGAGATACACTGACAAAACAACTTTGCTTGAAGATGACTTGAAACAGATGAGAATGAAGATGACTTGAAACACTGATGAAGACTGCAGAATATGCAATATGGATTGCATCTCAATATAAAGAAAACTATCCTCACAATGGGACCAATAAGCAGCAGCATCATAAATGGAGAATGATTGAAGTTGTCAAAGATTTCATGTTATTGATTCAATGCCAATGGAAGGAGCAATCAAGATATCAGACAATGTATACCACTGGGCAAATTGACTGCAAAATACCTTTTTCAAGTGCTGGAGAGCAAAGATGTCACCTTGAGGACTAAGGTGTTCCTGACACAAGCCATGATATTTTCAATCACCTTGTATGCATGTGAGAACTGGACAATGAATAAGGAAGACTGAAGAAAAATTGATGCTTTTGAGTTGTGGTGCTGGTGAAGAGTGCTGGAAATAACATGGGCTTGTAAAATAACTAACAAATCTGTCCTGGAAGAAGTGCAGCCAGAATGCCCCTTGGGACTGAGAATGGCTAGACTTTGTCTCACCTACATTGGTCATGTTGTAAGAAGAGACCATGCCCTGGAGAAGGATATCATGCTTTGTAAAGTGGAAGGTCAATGAAAGAGGGGAAGGTCCTCAACAAGATGGATTCACACTGTGGCTACAATGATGGACACAGGTATAGCAGAGATCATGGATCTGGCACAGGACCGGGAAGTGTTTCATTCTGCTGTATATAGGGTTGCTTTGAGTCAGAGACAGCTCGACAGCACCTAACAACAACAACATATTTGACTAGTCTCAGTCAGAAAAAAAAAAAAATTCAGTAAATAAATTGACAGAACTTGAATAAAGACATATTAGCTGTCTTTCAATTAAATACATAAATTTGATTGTCTACCCTGTACATTCATTAAAAGTAAATATGTATTGCTTACCAAGAGATAGACCTAGTGTTAGGTTGTTATGTTGTTGTTGTTGTTATGTGCCATCAAGTCGGAACTGACTCAATGACACTCATAGTGACCCCTCCTTGGGTTTCCAAGGCAGTATCACTACGGAAATAGATTGCCCAACCTTCCTTCCGAGGAGTGACTGGCGGGTTTGAACCACCAGCCTTCTGTTTAGCAGTCAAGTGCCTTAGGCACTATGCTACCAGAACTCCCCCAGTGTTAGCTTATAAGATTAAATATATGTATATATATATATTTATATGAATGCAATTCTTATAGTAAGAAACTAATATACTTCCTAAAAGTAGTGTTTGTCAAATAAGTTCTGGAAATGCTAGTTTAAATAAAGTTAAGAAATTTGTCTGTGACAGGATTCTTAAAGTTTTTAACACACAGATGGGCAACCTGAATCTCTAAGAATGTGATATCATATCAATGTTGTTGTTGTTGTTGTTGCCATAGAGTCAAACCTGACTCATAGCGACCTCTCCTTGGGTTTCCAAAGCAATATCACTACAGAAGTAGATTGTCCCATCTTCCTTCCGAGGAGTGGCTGGTGGGTTTGAACCGCCAGCCTTCTGCTTAGCAGTCAAGTGCCTTAGGCACTATGCTACCAGAGCTCCTATCATATCAATAGTCCCCAAAATTATTAGATCACAGGACTTATTCTCCACTGTTATGCTAATATCTCTTCAAAGGGAATTGTTTGGAAATACTATGTTGCAATGCTACACTAAGAAGTTAAAATGTCTTATGTATGGGATAATCAGAGATATTTTGTTAGGTGTCACAGAGTCGGTTCTGACTCACAGCAACCATGCACAACAGAAGAAAACATTGCCTGGTCTTTCACCATCCTCACAATTGTTGCCATGTTTGGTATGATCAAACATGTTGTTGCTGTTTGGTGCCATCAAGTTGGCTCCAACTCATAGTGACCCTATGTACAACAATGTGAAACACTGTTGGGTCCCACACCAGCCTCACAACACTTGCTATACCTGAGCTCATCATGGAACCCACTGTGTCAGTCCATCTTGTTGAGGGTCTTCCCCTTTTTTCTGACCATCCACTTTACCAAACACAATATCTTTCTCCAGGGAATTGTCCCTTCTGGCAACATGACCAAAGTAGGTGAGACGAAGTCTGACAATTCTTGTTTCCAAGGAGCATTCTGGCTGCTCTTCTACAAGGACAGAATTGTTAGTTTTTTCTGGCACTCCAGAGTACTTTCAGTATTCTTTGCCAATACCACAACTCAAAGGCATCAACTTTTTTTCCCCTCATTTTTATATTTTATTTTTTGCAGTGTTCCCTCTCATATGCTCCCACCCCACCATATTTTGGTTATCCATTCTTCTGTTGATGGGCATCTAAGTTGTTTCCATATTTTTGCTATTTTAAATATTAACAACCTGAGATATGCAGACGATACAACTTTGCTTGATGAAAGTGAGGATGACTTAAGGCACCTACTGATGAAGGTGGAAGAATACAGTCTGCAGTATGGATTACATCTCAATATAAAGAAAACAAAAATCCTCACAACCGGACCAATGAGCAGCATCACAATAAAT
>NW_006921642.1:5739053-5740608 GCF_000298275.1 Orycteropus afer afer
GATGATGGGCTCAAGTATAGCAGGGATTGTGGGGCTGGCGTGGGATCGGGCAGTGTTTCGTTCTGCTGTGCATGGGGTCACTATGAGTCGGAAACGACTCAACAGCACTTAACAACAACAACAACAAATAGTGCTGCAATGATCCTGGGTGTGCATATATCTGTTCTTGTCCTGGCCCTCACTTCTTTAGGATATATACCTAGTATTGGAATGGCTGAGTCAAATGGTATTTCTAATTCCAACTTTTTAAGGAATTGCCATACTGCTTTCCACTTCATTTTACAGTCCCACCAGCAGTGTATGAGAGTCCCAATCTCTCCACATCCTCATCAGCATTTGTTATTTTCTGTCTTGTTGGACTTTGCTATTAGTGCTGGGGTAAGATTTTATCTCATTGTTTTGATTTGCATCTCTCTGACAGCTAATGATTATGAAAATTTCTTCATGTGTTTGTTGGGTGCCTGAACACCTTCTTTGGTGAAGTGTCTATTCATGTCTTCTGCCCATTTTTTAATGGGATTGTTTGTCTTTTTGCTGTTGAGGTGTTGGAGTTTTCCACAATTTTGGAGTTGCCTCCCTTGTCAGATATGTTGTTGCCAAATATTTTTCCCAATTGGTAGGTTCTGTTTTTACTGTTTTGTATTAGCTCATTATTGTAAAAACTCAAGGAAACATACTGTACTGTATTGGAAAAAGGGTTCATCTTTGTTGTCTGTACCTCACATGACCTCTTTATGTCTTCCTCTTCCTCAATACCACTGTGTTGATCACTCACATTTAGTACATTGCCTTACTCTTTTGGATAAGTCTTTTGAAGCATATAAAATTTAATTTTTAGATGGTCCCATACATCTAGTTTATCTTCTGCTGTTTGTGCATTTTGGGTTATGTTCAACAGTCTATTTATGCCATAAATTAGGGCCCCTAAATTTGCCTCTATTTTTAGCTTGAGGAATCATAGAGTTTTAGGTTTCACATTTAAATCTGTGATGCATCTGGAATTAATTTTTGTATATGGTGAGAGGTATGGATTTTGTTTCGTTTTTCTGCAAATAGATAACCAATTTTGCTAGCACCATATTGTTAAGCAGATAATTTCTTCCTTATTTCTTGATTTCCCCCATTTAATGGATTTCAGCTCTTTGTCAAAGACCAGATGACCATAGTTCAATGGATCTATTTCTGTGTTCTCAATTCTACTCTACTAGTCTATGTGTCTGATGTTGTACTAATAGCAGGCTGTTTTGACTACTGTGGCAGTATTTTTTTATTTCATTTTATTTTAGTACTGTGGCACATTTTGAGATCTGGAAGTATGAGAATTCACACCCACCAGCCACTCCTCAGAAGGAAGGCTGGGCAATCTACTTCTATAGATCCAACCCAAGAAGGGGTCACTATGAGTTGGATCTGACGTGATGGCAGTGAGTTTGGCTTTTGACTTTATTGTAAATGATATTTATTTCTTTATTTCCTTTTCAGAAATCTCTTTGCTGGTGTAGAGGGATCCAAGTGAATTTTGTATGGTGATCTTGTATCCTGCCACTATGCTAAA
>NW_006921642.1:5756671-5761705 GCF_000298275.1 Orycteropus afer afer
TATCCTTCCCTTCAAGGCTCAGGGGTCCAAGATTATCTTCTGTGTCTGTGTTAATTGGTTTCCCTTTTCTTTGTTGAAGAGGGTCTTTGCAATCCTTCTGCCTAGTCTGCCATCTTGCCGGAACTCAAGAAGCCTCTCCAGTAGTTTTCTTACTGAGCCTTTTGAGTTTTCTATGCACAGGATCATATCGTTAGAAAATAGGGAAAAAGGTTTTACTTCTTCCTTACCAATTTGGAGGTCTTGATTTCCCTTTCTTCCCTTATTTTCCCAGCTAAGACTCCCAACACAGTCTATAATAGAAATGGTGATAGAGGGCATCCTTGTCTTGTTCCTGTTAGCAAGAAGAATGTTTTCAACAGAAGACAGACATAGAGCAATCTCTCACAGACACCCAGACACTGTGTGAGAGAGATCCAATGGATCTACTGAGTCAGAACCATAGTAGTGGGAGACACCAAACTCAATTGACACAACAAAACACATAAAGGTCTTGTTCCACAACCTATATTGGTGAGTAGCAACCGGGGTCTTAAAAGCTTTCAAGTGGCCATCTAAGATGCAGCTAATGTTCTCCAATCGTCAGAAGCGAAGAAGAAGCAAAAAACCGAGGGCATTTGGAAGCAATCAGCCCTAGGACATGATGGACTTTGAGACCAGAAGAAGTTGATGGTGCCTGGCTACCAATGCCAACCACTCAGGAAAAGATCAAAATTGGAGATCCTGGGTAAAGTGGGAACAAAATCCCAAAACCCAATAATGACTAGAATTACTGGTTGGATGGAGTTTTGTGGGACCTCCAATACTATGGCCCTGGGATACACTTTGGGTCTGGAATAAAATTTACTCCCAGGGGCTGACTCTCAGCCCAATAGTAAATAAGAGATACACGCAGACCACTCAACCCAGGGTGATGCACCCACATACTCTTTGGAGATGCATCTCTTAGAGCAATCGACCATGGGGAACCAGAGAGGCAACATTCACATGGAGGAAATGCAGGATACACAGGAGTACATAACTATTAGGGTCATGGGGAAGAAAGGTTTTCTGGGAAGGGAAAGGAGGAGAATGGATTAAGGCTAGGATTGGTAACTGAGGAGTGAAACCAAATATACACAAAATGTTGAATGTAAAACAAATGCTACTCAGTAAATTTGCACCTAAGCACAGTTTAAAAAAAAAATAAATGGGGGTGGGGGATGCATAACACCTTTCCCTCATGGGTGCAAAGACAAAAAAAAAAGTTATGGTTTCAATCTCTCTCCATTGAGAATAATGTTGGCTGTTGATTTTGCATATATGCCCCTTATTATGTTGAACAATGTCCCTTCTATTCCCATTTTGCTGAGAGTTTTTATCAGGAATGGCTGTTGGATTTATCACATGCTTTTCCCACGATTGATATGATCATGTGGTTCTTTTTTTATGTGACGGATAATGCTGATTTTTTTCTAAGTTGAACCATCATTTTGCATACCTGGTATGAACCCCACTTGGTTATGGTGGTTTTGTTTTTTTTTATTTTGTTTTGTTCTGGGTATGTTGTTGGAATCTACTGGCCACTCTAAAGTTGAAAATTTTTGCATCTATATTCATGAGGGATATTGGTCTGTAGTTTTCCCTTTTAGTGATGTCTTTGCTTGGTTTTGGTATTAAGGTTATGCTTGCTTCAGAAAATGAATTTGGGAGGATTCTATACTTTTCTACATTGTGCAAAAGTTTGAGTAGGATTGGTGTCAGTTTTTCTCTGAACATTTGGTGGTATTCTCCAGAGAAAATATCTGGGCAGTGGCTTTTTTTGTTGTTGTTGTTCTTGATAATTTTTTTATGACCTGTTCAATTTCTTCTTTCATTACAGGTCTTTTAAATTTTTCAATCTCAGCCTGGTTTAGGTAAGTAGTATGTTTCTAGAAATCTGTCTATTTCTTCTAGATTCTAAAACTGGTTGGATTACAGTTCTTAATTGTAACTTGATATTATCCTTTTTATTTCAGTTGGTTCTGTTGTGATGGCACCCAATTTGTTTCCTATTCATATTATTTGTGTTTTCTCTTTTCCTTTGTTAAATTTGCTAGTGTTTTCTTTCTTTTTTTTTTTTTTTGTAAGAGCTTGTTTTACAGTGGTTTCTTAATTTTATTAATATTTTCAAAAAACCAACTTCTAGTCTTACTGATTTTTTTCTATTGTCTTTCTATTTTCTGTTTCATTTATTTCTGCTTGAATCTTTATTATTTCTTTTCTTCTGGTCACTGTAGGCTTTTTTTGCTTTGTTTTTTATAATTTTTAGAGATGTTGGTTTAAGGTGTTGATTTTGGCTTGCTCTTCTTTTTTGATACGTACATTTATTGCTATAAATTAGCCTCAGATTACTGCTTTTGCTTTCTCCTAAAGGTTCAGTCTATTGTGTTTTCATTCTTGTTTGACTCAAGGAATGTTTTCATTTCATTTTTTATTTCATCTATTACTCAGTCATTTTTAAGGAGAGTTTGTTCTGTTTTCATGTGTTTGCTCTTTTTCCACTGATCTTCCTATTATTGATTTCTAATCTAATAGCATTGTGATATAAGAAGATCCTTTGCAGTATTTCAAAGTTTCAAAATTTCTTAAGGCTTGCTTTATGGCCTAACATATGGTCTTTACTGGAGAATGTTCCATGTGCACTGGAAAAGAATGTATATTGTGTTGTTACTGGTTGAAGTGCTTTGTCAAGGTCTACAAGGTCAAGTTGTTGGATTATATGGTTTAGTTCTGCATCTTTGTTGAGTTTCTTTCCAGTTGTTCTATCTTTGATTGAAAGTGTTGTATTAAAGACTCCTGCTATGACTGTGGAGTCATCTATTTGTCTTTTTAATTCTGTTAAAGTCTAACTTATGAATTTTGGGGTTCTTTCATTGAGTCCATAGATATTTATTATGTCCTCTTCTTCAATTGATCCTGTAATCATTACATAATGTCGTTCATTGTCTCATAAGGTGGTTTTTGTCTTAAAGTCAATTTTATCAGAAATTAATATTGCCACACTTACTCTTTTTTGATTGCCATTTGCTTCATATTTTTTCCAATCTTTGATCTTTTGTCTATTTTTGTCTTTGTCTCTAAGGTGTGCCTTTTATAGACAGCATATTGATGGGTTATGTTTTCTTATCTGGGCTGCAGTTCTGTCTCTTGAGTGATACATTTAGTCTATTGACATTCCGTGTAATTATTGACAAGTATAAATTTGTTGCTGTCATTGTGTTATGTGTTTTTTCATGTTACTGATTCCTTTGTTCCATTTAATTTTCTGTGTTGTATGTATTTTGTCTATGAATCATGTTATCATTTCCTTGTTACTATTGTTTAAGTACTTGCTAAATATTTGTGCTTGTCCTCTTTTTTATTTTGATGTGAAGGTTTGTAATTTTTCTTTGAGGTTACCCTGTGATTTATAATTTTCTTCCCAAGTTTAGAACTGCCATTATATCTTGCAATTGTCTTGACTTCCTCATCATTTAGAAGTTCTGTAACTACACTATTTTTCCCTCTTTTTGGTTTTAGTTGTTCTCACTTACCAATTGATGTCTCTACCACCACAATCTTGTAGGTTATTTTACTTTGGATACTTCCATAACTGGGTTGATCTCTGGGTTACATCATCATGTGTTTTCATGGTTGGTTGTTGTTCACTGTTGTTGATTCTCTGTCCAAAGGACTCCCTTTAGCATCTCTTGTAAGGTTGTTCTGGTTTTAATAAATTTCCTTAATTTCTGCTTATCTGAAATGGTCCTCATTTCACCATCATATTTGAGGGACAATTTTGCTGGGTATATAATTCTTGGTTGGATATCTTTTTCTTTCAAGATTTTATATATACCATCCCATGGTTGCACTTTGTAGGTGACTTTTCATTTATTCCATGCTGCTTTCATGATTCTTTCTTTGTCTTTGATTTTGGTGAATTTGATGATGATGTGTCCGGTGATTTTCTTTTGGGGTCTATCCTGTTTTGGGTACATTGGACTTCTTGAATGAGTATATTCTCATCTTTCATCATATCAGGAAAATGCTCCTCTGTCAAATCATTGACAATTTTCTCTGTGGTTTTATCTGTCTCTTCTGTTCTGGAATTCTGATTACATGTAGGTTATTCCTTTTGTTTGTATCCCACATGAATCGTAGGGTTTCTCATTTTGTTTTGATCTTTTTTCTGATTGATCTCTTTCCAAAGAAGTATTGAGGTATTTTTCTTCAATCTCATTGCCTCTGTCTTCCATTGATTCAATTCTACTCCTTTGTCTGTTCAATGTGTTATCTATTTCTGAAAATTTAGTTTTAATCTGGATTTCTATCTGTAGATTTTGTGTCATTTCTAATGTTTCATTTATTTTGTCATTTTATTCTTGTATTGTCTTCCCAAATTGTTCTGTACTTTTGTGTGTTTTCCTTATTTTTGTCAGTGTTTTCCTTGATCTGTCTCTCAATCCATTGAAGGTACCTAAATATAATTCTTTTGAATTCTTTATCAGAGCATTCCAATGCTGTTTCTTCCTCAAGGATGTGTTCTGGGTTTGTATCTTGCTCTTCTTTCTACTGTTTTATCTAACTTCTTTGTGTGGACTGTAATGGTCTGTTTTCTCCAAGACATTATGATACTGTTGCAACTATATTTAATTGGTTATTCTATGTAGGAGTGATTCACCCAAAATTTTCTTTTTTTGTTGTTGTTGTTATTGTTTGGGTGTATCTGAGTAAGCAATGTACTGTACTCATTTATTCATTACTTGGCAGCACTTACGCACTCACATCTATCTCCTGGTGGGCATGATAGAGAATTGGAGTGAGTGCACAGATTTCTGTTAGCTGTTCATGAAGAACAGTTAAGGGTGAGTCTAGCTCATATTTCTTGTCATGTATCAGTGCAAAAGCAAGTGGTGGCCCTCATTCAGTAGGTGTGGCGGAAGGTTTGTATGTGGTTGGGTCATATGGGCATGGTTGGGAGCTCTCATTCAGTTAGGAAAAAAAAAAACTAAAAAAAAAAAAAACTTAAAAAAAAAT
>NW_006921642.1:5762249-5763548 GCF_000298275.1 Orycteropus afer afer
CACACACACACACACACACACACAAATCCGGGAGAGGAGGCAGGGCAGGGCCCCCAGGCTCCATCAGAACTCACAGAATGAGATGGAATTCCTGCAAGCCCAGAAGGTGTGGGGGTGAGAGATGGCTGCATCTCTGTTCACCAGGAGGGTGTGGGGTTAAGAGTAACAAGGGGAATAGAGTACTTTTCCAGTTGTCAGCCTCTGGTGTGTCTGTGCTATCGTTGGCAAGTGGAACCTATTCTAAGATCCCTTGTATCTGAATGAGAACACTGCCACTTTAAATATCCAAAATGGCTGCAGCTTATAAACATTCAAAATGACTGTGAACTCTGGACAGCCAAAAGTCCATGCTTCAATTTGTCTCCATCTTTGCTGTTTCCCTTTTTAGTCATCAGCCACCAGTTCAGTTGTCTATGCAGCCTTTGGTGAGAAGGCCCAATTTTTAGGTTAATTCTAGGTTCTAACACCACTTAAAAATGTTCAAACTGTCTATACTGACAGATAGCTGATAGTCCACAGCTCCGTTTGTCTCCTTATTCATTATTTTCATTCAGGTTCTTCTACTAGCTGGTGTTCAATCCACTTCTGTATACTTCCTTTCAAAACTCAGGGCTCCATGATTATCATCTGTATCTGTGTCAATTGTTTTTTCTTTTCTTTGTTGAAGAGGGTCTGTGTACCTTGTCTGCCTATTCTGCCATCTTCAAAACCATCAACTCTTCTTTGGTCTTCCTTATTCATTGTCCAGGTTCCACATGCATATAAGATTAAAAACACCATAGCTTGGGTTAGGTGCACCTTAGTCCTCAAAGAGACATCTTTGCTCTTCAGCACTTTAAAGAGGTCTTTTGTAGGAAATTTGCCCAATGTAATACATTGTCTGATTTCTTGGTGTTGATTGTGGAACCAATCAATATGAAAATCTTTTCCAACTTCAATCTTTTCTCCATTTGTCGTAATG
Source organism: Orycteropus afer afer (assembly GCF_000298275.1). Lineage (NCBI taxonomy): Eukaryota > Metazoa > Chordata > Mammalia > Tubulidentata > Orycteropodidae > Orycteropus > Orycteropus afer. The sequence continues at coordinate 5,763,211 of NW_006921642.1, forward strand.
CTGTTTTACAAGCAGTGCTTTAAATGTTAAATTTTAAAGATCTTAATGAAATAAACTTTTAGTATTTTTATCAAGTTCTCTTTTGGCTAAAAGAGAAAAGGCTATATCCTTAACTATAAAAATAAGGAAGTACTGGTTTACTTTTTAAGTTCAAAATTCTACCACATATATTAAAAAGCAATTCTATGGAAGGTAGAGAGTCAATGACTGGAAGGTGGTCAGGAAATAATGGTAGCTTGACACTCAGTAAGTCCAAGATATACCTCCAAGACATTCTTAGCACCATTATTGCTCACTGAAGAGTTCTGGAGAACTCTACTGCAAAAAAAAAAAAAAAA
>NW_006921642.1:5764398-5797084 GCF_000298275.1 Orycteropus afer afer
TTATGCTGAGTGAAATAAGTCAATCACAAAAGGACAAATATTTTATTAGTCCATTTTGTAAAAGTCAAGGAAACTTTTATTTATGGAAGGAAATTTTCTTCATTGGTTACCAGGGTTGGGAGGGGAAGGGAGAGAAAACTGTTAGATAGATATTGATAAGTATTGATCTGTGTGAAGAGAAGGGCAATGGACCAAATGTGAGTGATCAATATGGTGGCATTGAGGAAGAAAAAGACATAGAGAGGTACATGGGAAGTACAGACAACAAAGATGAACCCTTTTGCTCACATGGTACTGCGTTGTCAGTGAAGGCAAACATGGGTATACGAGTGGATAGATGGGTGGATGGGCTGAACTATTAGGTATGTCTATGAAGGAGGGAGTGTACCCAAGATCATATATAGGATCGGCAGACAATGGTCCTATAAGTTTATGTGTATGATCTGAATTCCCAGGTGTATAGTAGAGCTGACAGGGGGCAAGGTTGTAGTCACTGCTTGGTCATAGCCAGCTACCCAGAGGGACCAAGTAGTTGAACTTGTGGACTTGGGACCACAGTCTCAGAGGCCATCAAGCTCAATTGGCATAACATACTACACAAAACGTTCCACCTCCTACTTTGGCAAGTAGCAACTGGGATCTTAAAACTTTGTAACCTGCCATCTAGATGTAATGATGGGTCTCTCCTCATCCAGAGCAAAGAAGAATGAAGAAAACCAGAATTCACGGAAACAATGAGTCTTAGCGACTGGTACACCATCCAATCTGCAGCCTATGTGACTATGAGACCAGAAGAACTTGATGGTGCCCAGCTACTACTGTCAACCTCTTGGAAGGGGATCTATGTAGGAGATCCTGGATAGAGAGGGAGAACACTGTGGAACAAAACTCAAAATCATTTGGAGAAAAATAAAAAGGGGGAGACCAGGTTTGCTGGTCCAATAGAGCCTGGTGGAACCACTGAGACTATGGCCCCTAGCTGCCCTTCAGGTCTGGAATTGAACCCATGCCTGTGGCTTCCAGACAAATAATAAACAGGCATATGAGTTGAACATTTACCTGAGGTAGATACACTCCTTGGAGAGAACAATCATGGGAGAAAGAAGGGTGGCTTATACACAGGAAGACAGCTCAGGAGGTAGGAGTGCATGGAGGGATGGACACAGGGAAGAGGTAACTATTGGGAGGAAGTAGGAGAGGAGCTGTTGCATTGTGGTAAATTGTGGTCAATGTCATGAGACACAGTGTATGTGAACTGCTGTATGGAAAGTGAATTTACTCTATAAATTTTCACCCAAATCACAAAAAAAAAGGAAATATTGGTAGCTTGGCACTCAGTAAGTCAAAGATATACTTACAAGACATTCTTAGCACCATTATTGCTCACTGAAGAGTTCTGGAGTCCCCTGGCAAAATCTTTTTCTTTCATCTGCCTTGGAAAAGTGACATAACTACTCAAAAATCTGTGTAATAATAAATCACAACAAGAAGATGGCATTGGATGTATTTGTGTTCTGGAAGAATTTAATATGTTGGGAAGAAGTTAATACAGAAGTAGATGAAATTACAAATAGGCACTTTGTCTTTAAAGGCAGTTATTCAAGAATTTCTGAACCCTCTAGAATAGTAATCATCTTGAGAAAACTGATGAGTGAGATTAAGAACCTAGACTACTTTAGTAAAAAGAAAACATGTATTTTGAAACCTGGATGTTGAAAATCTATTAAAAGGCAGGGGAAAAAATGTCTATAAAGTTCCTCTCTAAAATCTGTAACTCCCAGACAACATGGTCATTTTTATAATGGTAACATTGTGTTGGATAAAATTATTTTTTTAGGACAAGAAATGTATTCAGCAGAAGCTAAGTTTAAAAGTGCAACATTAGTAAACACAGCAGAATTTACTCTTCTCCTGAGCTACATTGTTGTTGTTGTTCTTATGTGCCATCGAGTCGAGTCGTGGCTGACTCATAGCAACCTCATGCACAGCAGAATGAAATACAGCCAGATCCAGTGCCAGCTCTATGATCCTTGCTATACTTGAACCCATAGTCACAGCCACTGTGTCAATCCATCTCGTTGAGGGCTTTCTCCTCTTTCATCCACACTCCACCTTATCAAATATGACATCCTTCTCCAGGAAATGGCCTCAGCTGACAACATGACCAGAGACCTTCTTTGGTCTTCCTTTTTCATTGTTCAGCTCTCAAATACGTAGGAGGAGATTGAAGATATCATGACTTTGTCAGTCACACCTTCGTCCTCGAGAAGACATCCTTGCTCCTCAGCACTTGAAAGAGGTCCCTTGCAGCCAACTTGCCCAGTGCTGTATGTCATCTAATTTAATCACTGCTGCTTCCATTGGCATCAATTATAGAAACAAGCAATGTAAAGTCTTTGACAACTTCAGTCTTTTCTCCATTTGTCATGATGGTGCTTATAGGTCCAGTTGTGAGGATTTTTGTTTTCTTTATATTGAGATGTAATCCATACTGCAGATTGTATTCTTCAATCTTCATCAGTAAGTGCCTCAAGTCATCCTCATTTTCAGCAAGCAAAATTGTCTCATCAACATATTGCAGGTTGTTAATGATTCTTCCTCCAATCTTGATGCCACATTCTTGTTCATCTAGCCCAGCTTCTCGGATTATTTGCTCGGCATACAGATTGAATAACTATGATGAAAGGACACAACCCTGACACACTCCCTTCTTTATTTTAAACCATGTAGTGTTCCCTTGTTCTGTTTTAATGACAGCCTCCTGGTCAGTGTACAAGTTCCTCATGAGCACAATCAAGTGTTCTGGAATTCCCATTCTTCTCAATGTCATCCACAATTTGTTATGCTCTACACAATCAAATGCCTTTGCATAGTCAATAAAACACAAGTAAACATCTTTCTGGTATTCTTTGCTTTGAGCCAGGATCCATCTGACAGTAGCTACGATATCCCTTGTTCCACATCTCTTCTGAATCCAGTTTGCACCACTGGAAGTTCTGTCAATATAATGCTGCAACTGTTTTTGAATTATCTTCAGTAAAATCTTACTTGCGTGCAATATTTATGATATTGTTTGATAATTTCCACATTCTGTGGGATCACCTTTCTTTGGAATGGGTACAAATATGGATCTCTTCCAGTCAGTTGACCAGGAGCTGTTTTCCAAATCTCTTGTCATAATCAAATGAGTGCCTCCAGTGGGGCATCTGTTTGTTGAAACATCTTATTGGGTATTCCTTCAATTCCTGGAGCCTTGTTCTCTGTCAATTCCTTCAGTGCAACTTTGACTTCTTCCTTCAGTACCATTGGTTCTTGATCATATGACACTTCCTGAAATGGATGAACATTGACCAGTTCTTTTTGGTAGAGTGACTCTGTATTACTTCCATATTCTTTTGGTGTTTCCTGCATCATTCAATATTTTACCCAATATTGCAACTCGAGGCTTAAATTTTTTCTTCATTTCTTTCAGCTTGAGAAATGCTGAACATTTTCTTCTCTTTTGGTTTTCTAACTCCAAGTCTTTGCACATTTCATGATAATAATTGGCTTTGTCTGCTCAAGCTGCTCTTTGAAATCTTCTGTTCAGTTCTTTTATCTTGTCATTTCTTCCATTTTCTTTAGCTACTTTCTGCTCAAGGGCAAGTTTCAGAGTCTCTTCTGTTATCCATTTTGATCTTTTCTCATATTTTTAAAGACTTCTTGTTTTCTTCATGGATGATTTTCTTGATGTCATCCCATAATTCTTCTGGTTTTTGGTTATTGTTATTCAGTACATCAAATCTATTCTTTAGATGGTCTCTAAATTCAGGAGGGGAGCTCTGGTAGCATAGTGCCTAAGGCACTTGACTGCTAACCAGAAGGATGGCAGTTCAAACCCACCAGCCACTCCTCAGAAGGAAGATGGGGCAATCTACTTCCATAGTGATACTGCCTCGGAAACACAAAGAGGGGTCACTATGAGTTGGGTCCAACTCGATGGGACATAACAACAACAACAACAACAACATACTCAAGACCGTATTTTGGCTCTCTTGGACTTGTTTTAATTGTCTTTAACTTCAGCTTGAACTTGCATATGAACAGTTGATGGTCTCTTCCACAGTCAGCTCCTGGCCTGGTTTTGGCTGAAGATATTGAACTTTTCTATCACCTCTTACCACAGATGTAGTCAATCTGATTCCTGTGTATTCCATCTGGTGAAGTTCATGTGTATATCCACCATCTGTGTGGTTGAAAAAAGGTATTGCAATGAATCAGTTACTGGTCTTGCAAAATTCTACCATGCGAGTTCCTGCATCATTTCTGTCATCAAGGCCAAATTTTCCAACTACTGGTGATTCTTCTTTATTCTTTATTTCCAACTTTTGCATTCTAGTCACCAGTGATAATTAACAAATCTTGATTGCATGTTTGGTCAATTTCAGACTTCAGAAGCTGATAAAAATCATCAATTTCCTCATCTTTGGCTTTGGTGATCAGTGCATAAATTTGAATAATAATCGTATTAACTGGTCTTCCTTATAGGCGTATGGATATTGTCCTGTCACTGAAAACATTGTACTTCAGGACAGATCTTGAAACATTCTTTGTGATGATGAATGCCATTCCTCTTCAAATTGTCATTCCCAGTATAGTAGACCACATGGTGGTCTGATTCAAAATGGCCGAAACCAGTCCATTTCAGCTCACTAATGCCTGGGATATCAATCTTTATGTCCTCCATTTCATTTTTGACAACTTCCAATTTTCCTAGATTCATGAGTCATACATTCCATGTTCTGATTGTTAATGGATGTTTTTAGCTGTTTCACCTCAATTTGACTAGTGCCACATCAGCAAATGGATGTCTCAAAAAGCTATACCTTATCCATATCATTAAGGCTGGTTGTACTCTGATGCAGTTCTTTTCTGGTCCTGTTTTGAGAGCGTTCTAACCTCAGTGGCTTATCCTTTTGCACTGTATCAGACAATGCTTCCACACTATTCATAAAGTTGCACAGTAGTATATCAGACATCATTTCTCCACTATTCGTAACGTTTTCCCTGGCCAATTCTTTGAGAAGTGGATGTCCTCCTCCTTCTTCCTAGTCTGTCTCAGTCTATAAGCTGCTGAAATCTGTGCACCAGGTGCAACCCTACTGGGTTTGAGACACCAGTGGCACAGCTTCAAGCCTCACAGCAACACGCCACCACAGTGGGACAAACTGACAGACCAGTTTGTCCCCCTTAGTTTTTTCAAAAATCTCTCTACCTTCCCTACCCTCCCCGTTACTTAGATCCCTTCCTCTTTCCCACTGCTTGGGAGAGGCATGGCCTGGGTCCCTGGCCTTACCTGGATCCCTACTTCTGCTTCCTCGCTCTGTCCTGCCCCCCCCCCCCGCTTTTTCTCTGCTTTCACTGGCTTTCCCGCCACTTGGGAGGGCCGTGGCATGCATCTCCAGCTTTACCTGGATCCCTGCCTCTGTTCCTGAGCTACACACTGTCTTATAAATGTTAAAGTTTCAAAAATGTTAGACCTATTCATTTTTCCCCTTCTCTAAAATCCAATGCAGCCATATCTGTTTGCACCTGACTTAACCAGCAAAAAAGACGTCAACAATTTAGATGAAGAAGAAAATATCCCTCTTATAATATTTATCTTTTTTTCACAATATGATTAAAATACTTATTTTAACAAAAGCAAAACAAAATGTTTAATAGATTTAAAATGCTGCACTATCTCCAGATATCAGGCATCACAATCCCCTAACCCCATAGACATTCCCCACCTTACCTCCAAAAAAAAAAAAGTGGGAAAATCTGAAGTAAATATAGCTTCTGAGCCAATATTTGTGTAAATTCTTCTTTAAATATTTAGTAAAATTCCTCAATCCAGCTATCTGGCCCAGGACATTTTTGTTGTTGATATTGGCACATTTTAATTATTGATTTTATATCTTCACTTTTATGAGTCTATTGAGATTTTCTATTTCTTCTTGAGTCAATTTAGGCACTTTATGTGTTTATAGGAATTTGTCCAATTCCTCTCATAGATCTAATTTGTTGGCATACAATTGTCCATAGTATTACTTTGTCATTCTGTAGAGTTTGTTGTAATGCCTTTTTTTTTCATTTATAATTTTAGATATTTGTGTCTTCTCTCTTAGTTTCTTTGTTGGCCTAGGTAAAAGTTTGTTCATTTTGTTGATCATTTCAAAGTCCAACTTCTGATTTTGTTGATTCTATTATTTTTTCTAATCTTTGTTGTTATATTGTTTTTTTTTCATTGGATTTTTTTACATTATTTAAGTTTAATGCAATTGCTGATTTTTCTGTGCTCAATTATTTTATCATATCATTTTTTTTATTTCTCCATGTCTTTTCTTTTTTTGTTGTTGTTTAGTCAAGCATTTTTTTTACTTTCCATTTTCTTTCTTTGTTAGCATATTAGTTACTCCTAAAATTCAAAATTACAAACTTAGTAATTGCAAAACGAATCCTTGCTATCTTACAGACAATTTTAAATTAGAACTTTTGTTCTTTACTTCCAAAATAGCATGAAAAAAGCATAACTTCATGTACACTATTTTGTTTTTGTTACTCTTGTTATTTATTTAAATTTCACATGTTGTAAATTACACAAGACATTTTACCTATTGCTAGAGTTTAATAGTATATTCAGTCTTTTTTGCCTCAAAAACTTCTCCATGTTGCCTTTAATTTTGAGAGATATTTCACTATAGAAAGAATACTTGGATTTCTTTTCCTTTGTGTACTTTGGTGATTTTACTTTAAACCTTTTTTGTGGCTACCATAGTTATGTTGGAAATTCAGCTTTTTTGTTGCTGTTTCATTGAATGAAACTTGTCTTTTATTTTAGCTACTTAATTTTTTTTCTCTGTTTTTAAGTTTTAGCAATTTGACTATATCAGTTATCATGAATCTATGGGTTGATGTCTTTTATTGAACAGAGGAAAAAGAATCATAATTATTTCTCCAAATACTTCTTCAGTTCTATTCTTTCTCTACTCTTCTTCTGAGATTTCAATTTCACATATTTTCACCATTTCACAATGACCTACATAGGTCATTTTTTTATACCATTTTCATTTTCCTCTTCTTTTGATCCTTTCAGTCCTTTAGTTTAGCCATGTTCTATTAATCTGCTATCAAGTCCTGGAGTTGTTTAGAGTATTGCTACTCTTCAAAGTGCCTTTGTAATGTGGTATAAGTCTCCTGTACTATCAGATTTCCCAAAACTATCTGGGATTTCAATGATTTCCTCCATCATTGCCTACCTAGATTTTGGACTAGGTTGGGTCAAGGCATAGATTTATCACAGATTTTCTTCACATCTACATCCATCCAACCAGTGAATTTTCATTCAGTTTGAGTAATGGGTATCCTGGGCTTGCCAATTCTCTTTCTTTTATTTTTAAAACAATCTTTATTTTATAAGTAACAGTTTTAGATTTACAGAAAAATTATAAAGCTAGTACAGAGATTCCCTATACATTTCTCACCAATTTTCCCTATTATTAACATCTTCTATTAGTATGGTACATTTGTTACAGTTAAAGAATAAATATTGATTGATACATTACTATTAATTAAAATTTATACTTTATTAACATTTCCTCTAAAAATTTTGTATCTGAAATTTTTTTCCTTTTATATGATGCTATGTAGGATACTATATTAACTACTGTTACTCATCTTGTCTTCTGAGGAGAGACTGGTGGATCTGAACCACCAGCTTTCTGGCCAGCAAATGCCTTAGGCACTACACCACCAGCGCTCCCTGACATTTTCTCAGTCTTCCTTTATTTTTGGTAATTTTCAGTTTATAATTCTTGTTGTGGGTATCAGACTATTTGAAAATTTGAATCTCTTATAATCAGCACTTTATTGTACCATTTCCTCCCTAAAACAATGGGCATGGGACAGCCTAATTAGCACATTAACTGTGAAGGATTACAGAGATTTGGGGGCAAATTTCTTGTTTTCAAGGAACTATGTAAAGATATGATGATATGGTTTATGGTTAAGGACATATATTTTGCAGTCATATTTCCTGATTTCAAATTCTTGCCCTGCCTCTTTTATCTCTGTGACCCTGGGCAAGTCATTTAACTTCTTGGTCATTCAATTTTCTTAACTTCAAAATGGTTATAATAATTGAATTTACTTCATATGTTTTTTGAACAGTAAATGAATTGTTGTTGCTGTTAAGTGCCATCCAGTCGGTTCTAACTTGTAGTGATCCTATGTACAACAGAACAAAACACTGCATGGTACCATATGATCCTCTCAATTGTTATTATGTTTGAGTCCATCATTGCAGCCACTGTGTCAATTCATTTCATTCAGGGTCTTCTTTATAATTAACCCTCCACTTTACCAAACTTAATGTCCTTCTCCATGAACTAGTCTCTCCTGATAAGATGTCCAAAGTACATGAGACAAAGTCTTGCCATCACCTCTTAGAAGCTTTCTGTCTGTACTTCTTGTATCCTTTCACCATGCTTTTTCAGTCAGTATGCTGAACAAATAATCAAAGAAGCTGGACTATACGAAAAATATTGTGGCATCACAATTGGAGGAAGACTAATTAACAACCTACGTTATGCATATGACACAACTTTGCTCATTTACTGATGAAGATTGAAGACTACAGTCCGCAGTATGGCTTACACCTTAATATAAAGAAAATGAAAATCCTCACCATGGGACCAGTAAGCAGCATCACGATCAATGGAGAGAAGATTGAAGTTGTCAAAGACTTCATATTACTTGGTTCTACAATCAACACCAGTGGAAGCAGCAGTCAAGATATCAGACATCGTATAGCATTGGGCAAATCTGCTGCAAAGCACCTCTTTCAAGTGCTGAAGAGGAAAGATATTTCCTTGAAGACTAATGTGTGTTTGACACAGGCCATGGTTTTTTCAATAGCCTCATATGTACGTGAGAGCTGGACAATGAAAAAGTAAGACCAAAGAAAAGTTGACTTTTTTGAGTTGTAGTGTTGGTGAAGAATGCTGAAAGTATCATTGACTGCTAAAAGAACTAACATATCTGTTCAGAAGAGGTACAGCCAGAATGCTCTTTGAAAGCGAGAATGGCCAGACTTTGTCTTACCTCCTTTGATCATGTTGTCAGAAAGGACCATTCCCTGGAGAAGGATATCATGCTTGGTAAAGTGGAGGGACAACAAAAAAGGGGAAGGCCCTCGACGAGATGGACTGACACAGTCCTGCAATGATGGGCTCAGGTATAGCAAAGATCGTGGAGTTGTCCCAGGACCAGGCAGTGTTTCATTCTGCTGTACATGAGGTCTCTATGAGTCAGAGAGGACTAAATGGTACTTAACAACAACAGCAAGAAATATAACTCTAGAAAGTACATAAATAAATTGATCAAAATAGATTCTGTTGCATAGTTACATACCACAATTTACTTAGCCAGTCTCCTTTTGATAATTAGATAATACTTTTTCTTTCTTTTACTTTTTCAAGGTTATAAAAAACAAAAACAAAAGAATCTTCTTTTACGTATCTTTTTCTTCTTACATCATTATTTCTTTCAGATTATTCTATTATAATGACCATTTTGAATCACATGTACTCATTTTATATTTTGATGTATTTTATCTAACTGGCCTGTATAAAGTTTGTCTCAATTTGTAAGCTACCAAGGATGGTTAAGAGAGACCATTTGTATTCACTGTTAAGAACACTAAGGAACTCTGGTGGTGCAGTGCCTAAGGCATTTGATTGCTAATCAGAAGGCTGGAGGTTCAAACCGACCAGCCACTCTGTGAAGAAGAAGATGGGGTAATCTACTCCCTTAAAGATTTATTGCCTTGGAAGCCCAATGGTGGTCTCTATGAGTCAGAATCTGATTGGTGACAGTGATGTCTTTTTTTGGGGGGAGGGGGTTAAGAACACTCTGTAGAGAGCTTAGCTTTAAAAGTATTTAAGCATGGCAAGAGAGCACAACTTAAGAAGATGTCATGAGAGCAGTAACAATTAAATAAGGAGGGTAATATGTGTATGTAGCTGGACTTATTAGTGCATATTTCAGGGTTATTTATAGGGTGAAGCTCGTCTATTTAAAAAAAATTAGATTAGGTAGAAAAATAAAAATGTAGGGTGAATGATGCTTGGAGAATTTAGACTGGGAATCTCTCAGCGTTTTAAAAAATAAGATTGTAAAATGGTAGAAAAGATAAAATTAAATGTAGAAAACATGAATTTATAATAGAACAAGTCAATACAACTTTATTCCTTCCTTTATACACTGTGAACAGTGGAGAAAAAAAAATGAATTGCAGGTCAGGTGGTTAAGGGTGTAAGATTCCTAGATGATCACTGGGTTCTGAGCACACTAAGAAAGCTAAGTGGGGTGGCATAGTGCCTAAGGCATTTGACTGTTAGTCAGAAATCTGGTGGTTCAAATCCACCAGCCACTCCTAGGAAGGAAGATTGGGCAATCTACTTCTGTAGTGATACCATCTCGGAAATCCAGGAGGGGTCACTATGAGTTGGATCTGACTTGATGACAGTGAGTTTGGTATATATATATATATATATTTTAGAATACTGGACAATGTACTATTAAAATAATTGACTAGAATATCTAAGCCAAGAATTCAGTGAATAATGTAAACATTAGATTAGGATAAGTAGGGGAAAGCGAAGAGTTGGACACATTTTCCTTACTAGAATGGCAGTTCCTTGTTGTTGTTGTCAGATGCCTTTGAATCATCTCCAACTCATAGCGATCATATATGTACAACAGAATGAACTACTGCAAGGTTTTGTGTCATCCTTACAGTCCCTGCTATACTTGAGCCAGTCCTTGCAGCTGTTTTGTCTATCCCTCTGTTGAGGGTCTTCCCCTTTTTTGCTGACCCTCTGCTTTATCAAACATGACATTCTTCTCCAGGGAATGGTCTCTTCTGACAACATGACCAAATTAGGTGAGATGAACTCTGGCCATTCTTGCTCCCCAGGAGCATTCCAGCTGCACTTCCTCCAGGATAGACTTGTTCATTCTTCTGGCAGTCCAGGGTACTTTCAATATTCTTTGCCAACACCATAATCAAAGACACCAGGTTTTATTCGGTTTTCCTTATTCATTGTCCAGCTTTCACATGTGTGTGAAGCAATTGAAAATACCATGGCTTGGGTTAAGTGCACCTTAGTCTTCAAAGTGACATCTTTGCTTCTTAACACTTTAAAGAGATATTTTTGCATCAGATTTTCTTAGTGCAATACGATGTCTTGTTTCTTGACTGCTGCTTCCTTGGGCATTGACTATAGGTCCGAATAAAATTAAATCCTTGACAACTTCAATATTTCCTCCAGTTATTGTGATGCTGCTTATTGGCCCAGTTATGAGGAGTTTTATTGTCCTTATGTTGAGTTAGAATCCATACTGAAGACTGTTGCCTTTGATTTTCATTAGTAAGTACTTCAAATCCCCTTCATTATCAGCAAACAAGATTGTGTCATCTCCATACCTCAGGTTGTTAATGAGTCTCCCTCCAATCCTGATGCCACATTCTTCTTCATATAGTCCACCTTCTCAGATTATTTGTTCATCATACAGATTCAATAAGTATGGTGAAAGGATACAACCCTGACACACACTTCCTGATTAGAAACCATACTTAAGCTAGGTTCTCTAGAGAAGCAAAAACATTATGTATGTATATGAATATGTGTGTGTGTGTATCAGTCAGTCAGTCACTGCCTTCGAGTCAAATCCAACTCATAGCGACCCCTCCTTGGGTTTCCGAGGCTGTATCTCTTCGGAAGTAGATTGTGCAATATTCCTTCTGAGGAGTAGCTGGTGGGTTTGAACAGCCAGCCTTCTGGTTCAGCAGTCAAATGCCTTAGTCATGACACCACTAGAGCTCCCGATATATACATATATATATACATATATATGTATATGTATATATATATATAATTTATAAATACATAAATTTTCCTCAAGAAAGTGGTTCACACGGTTATAGAGGCTTGCAAATTTGAAGTTCCTGGATCAAACTTCAAGCTGGAGGCTTTTCCTCACTCACAGAGCTGCAAGGGCTGATGAGCCCAAGATTGGCAGGCAGTATAACAGGCTACTGACTTCAGCAGAAGACAAATCCAAGATCAGCAGGCAAAATAGTGGATTGTTGGTTCACAGGGAAGTTATAGAGGCTTCCAAGTCCCAAGTTCATAGGTCAAATATCAAGCTGGACGTTTTTACTGACTCAGGTAGCTGCAGAAGCTGAAAAACCCAAGATTAGCAAGCAACATGACAGGATTCAGATCCAACAGAAAGTTCCCAAATTTTCCCAGGATGTCTCTCTCTCTCTTTCTCTCTCTCTCTCTCTCTCTCTCTCTCTCTCTCTCTCTCTCTCTCTATATATATATATATATATATATATATATATATATACGCTCTCTCTCTCTCTCTCTCTCTCTCTCTCTATATATATATATATATATATATATATATATATATGAAGCAGGCCACATCCCTAAGGCAGCTACTCAGCTGCTTACAGCAGATTCCATCATGGAGGTGATTACTAGTCTTATCATGGGAAATAACTACATCCAGCTTCCCAGTCACTCAAAGCCAGGTCAAACCAAGTTGACACACAACCTTAAATGCCACCAGTAGTAATCCCCTTGTTCTGTTCAAACAGCAACCTCTTGGTCTATGTACAAGTTCTTCGTGAGCATAATGAAATGTTCTGGTATTCCCATTCTTTGCAATGTTTTCCATAATTTGTTATGATCCACACAGTCAAATGCCTTTGCAGAGTAAATAAAACACAAGTAACCTCTTTCTCATACTCTTTGCCTTCAGCCAAGATCCATCTGACATTAGCAATGATGTCCCTCATTCCACATCCTCTTCTAAATCTGGCCTGAATTTCTGAAAGTTCCCTGTCAATATGCTGTGGCAACCATTTTTTAAATATCTTCAGCAAAATTTTAATTGCATGTGATATTAATGATATTTTGTGATAATTTCCATGTTATTGACCATCCCTTAGTGAATCATGAGTAGAGCCCCAAACTTCTTGCATATTATGTACATAGTAAATTAATGAATGAGGGTGAGAAAGATTTTCTTCACCAAAATTCCAGAAAAATGAAAAATAATGTGGCACAGACAGCTGAAAGATAGCAGAAGAACAAGAGATTGACTCATGTATCCAAGGGAATTTAACCCAGATTAAAGGAAAGTGGAGGTTTCAGGAATGGAGGAACAGTGGGAGAGAAAAGCTGGGAATATGCTGGAAGGCTACGTAATACTTTATCTCTTCAATCTGCGTAAAGCTTTAGTTATTCAGGAATATGAATTATCCAAAGAGCAGTTGTTGTCTTGCTTTTTATTTTTTGATATGAGCACATTGATTGAGACCTGCATAGGCTGAGCAGAAATGAAACCTTGGCAGAGAAACAGAAGCACAGTAGATACAGAAATAAGTTTAGGAGGTTCAGAGAAACTCTGTTGACTTGGATTTTCAAATTTTTCAAATATTGAAATAGGTAGGACTCTTTACTGATATTCGCTTATTACATCATCTTTTTATACTAACATGAAATATCTAGATATGTATCATCCCTTAATATATTTAATCAAGTATGGACTCTCACCATGCCTTTTAAAAGTTCTTGTGTGTGAGGGAATGGGGAGTTAAATTAATAAGGCATAATCTGTGATGATCCCTAACATATTACTTTACCATCACTGAAATTGTGAAAACTTTTCTTTAAGATATTAATTGGAGCTTTTGTACATTGCAGGATTTAAGACTTGGTATTTTAAGTACACAGTCATACCCATGAAACATTGTATAAATTTACTAGAGAAAGGATGAGACATCACTTGATGACATGGAGAAGTAGAAACAAATTAAAACAAGTTTCCAGAGTTTAACTTTTATTAAGAAATTGGAGTTGTCTAAGGATAGGATTGGTCACTTACGGTGAACACGTTTTGGTGAAGCTCACAGACTAAGACAGACAAGAAAGAATGGCCCATGATCTATTTCTGGTAATTAGCCAATAAAAATCTTATGGATCTCAATAGGATACTGGCCACGTAGTGCTGGAAAATGAATTCCCTCAGTTAAAAGGCACTATACAATACCTGCAACCATGGACTCAAAGATACCAATCATTGATCACTGAAGATGGTATAAGACCTGGCAATGTTTTATTCTGTTACACAGGAAGTCAACCTGAGTCAGAACTGACTTGATGGCACCTAACAGGAGCTCTGGCAGCATAGTGCCTAAGGCACTTGACTGCTAACCAAAAGGCTGGCGGTTCAAACCCACCAGCCACTCCTTGGAAGGAAGGTTGGGCAATCTACTTCCGTAGTGATACTGCCTCAAAAACACAAGGACGGGTCGTTATGAGTAGGGTCCGACTCGATAGCACATAACAACAACAACACAACAAAAATAGCAACAAGCATATGAAAAGGTGTATATGGCAGTCATACTTAATGTGATGAAATTATTTTTCTATGATTAAGGAGACCACCAAAAGAGAAGAGCTACTGTGGGGAGCTGGATATCAAGCAATTTTCTAAACTACTGTTGTTACCAGAAACATTTGTAGGAAATACAGTGCCAGAAACAGGCGTGGAGAATTTCGAGTTGGCGTTACAATGTGTCACTGAAATTTTAGAGAAATGACAAGCCTCAGACAGGAGAAGTGACAGATATAAATGGAAAGTTTGCAAGGACTGGAATTAAGAATTATATCTGGTCTCACACCCTCAAATTCCTCTGTTTCTGAACTGATATGTAGTTCACTTGAACTAGTATGAAGTGATATGGAGAGTTGCCAGAATTTTGATTTCAATTTTCTTCTACACAGGAATGAAAGCAAAAAATGTCTTTGCTTTTGCACAAAATGCTGTAGTGTGGAGTTTGGAAAATCAGCCCTGGTTAGAGAAAACTGCTGTGAAAGCAGGCTTTCTGTACATTTAATAAAGTCTTACTTAAAAGAAAAGGAAGACTTCCATGCAAGACTAAAGTATGCCTCTAAATTCTTGTAATTATTGAAGTTAGTTCAGGAGAAAGAAGAGTGAAAGGCCACACTGAATTATAGAAAATGGAAAACAAGATCTGACAGTGATGTTGGCATCACAAGCATCAGCTTGGGCTTCCAAATCTAGAGATAGTGCAGGTGTGACTCAGCCCCCAAGATGAACTCCTTTACATAAATGGCAGGCTTTCCACTTCTGGTTCCCCTGCTCAGGTCTGTGCTTGGAGACCAATTAATTTGTTTCTGATATGAAGCTTGTCACAAAATGGTAAGCTTGACCTCATTTGAACTTATCATCTGACTCCTAGAAAACTCCAATAACTGTGGGATAAATCCTAGAAATAAAAAAGAGTAGCCTAGGGGATATTATGAAGAAGAAATAAATGATAATTTATTTGTTTCAGTTGAAGAGAGGACAAAATTATTTCCTTATGCTGTACTCAATTTTTACTTTGTTTCTTAAATCCTGGCAACTACCTAAAGCTCTGCTCAACTTCTCAGCCACTCAACTGTCATGTTGACTTAACTTAGCCATTCAGCTACAGATTTCCAATTAGCAAATTTTGATAGGACAAATGAGACCAAATATTAAGCATTAAGCTAGCTTCTCTGGATTTTCCTTTCTTTTTTTTTGTTTGTATTTTGGGATACATTCAATGGGAAGAATTTTCTAATACAATCTATCACATCACTGAATTAAACTCAACTCCGTTATGTGGTACTTTTTACCTTCTGATGTCTTTGAGGATTTAAGTGTTTTATTTATTATTTCCGCTTTCAACTATTTTAAGTGGACCTTTAAAAATTGAGTAAAATTTGTACACAATGAAATAGATAGGAAACTGAGTCACACTCTGAAGTTCCCAGTGGATCTGAGTTTTACAGAGACACTGTTCAACACAGTACAGTTTTCTATGGCTGCCATAACAAATTACCACAAACTGAGTGGCTTAAACTAATTGAAATATACACTTTCACAGTTAGGGAGACAAAAGGTCTGAGACCATGGAGTTGACCAGGTCATACTCTCTCTGGAGACATTAGAGGACATTCTATCCCCTGCCTCTTCCAGCTTCTAGTAGTTCCAAGCATTCCTTGGTTTATCACATATCTTCAATTTCTGCCTCCATCTTTACATTGTTCACCCCTCTTCTTTTTATGTATGCCTGTGGTAGTTAGGATTGTGTGTTAAGTTGGCTGGGTCTGGTTTGAGTGGTTGGGCAGCTGAATGTAGTCAATCCCTATGATGAGATTAATAATCAGCTCCATGGTGGAATCTACTGTGAGTAGCTGTCTTAAGGATGCAATCTACTTCCAGCAATTTAAGAAGCTTTGAGAAAAATCTCTAGATTTTGGAACATCTGCATCCTGCATTTGGCCAAGTCTTCATCTCAATGGCCTGCCATGCTGTCTGTTGATCTTGGAACTGTTAATGGACTTGAATTAATGGCCTGCTGTGCTGCTTGATAATTTGGAGACTATGCCATTTTACTTGTTTACCTTGAGTTTGTCAGCCTCAGTGGCCAGCAGCTATCTGAGTTAAGAGAAGCCTCCAGCTTCATTGGGCTGGGACAAGAGGCAGAGCTGCAGCTCAAGATTGAAGGGCTTCCATACAGCCCCTAGAGCTGGCACCTTGAACTAAGACTTCTAGCCTTCTGAAGTATGAGAGAATAAATCCCTCTTTGTTAAGACCTTCCACCTGTGGTATTTTCTGTTTGAGCATGACTAGAGAACCAAAACAATGTCTACCATCTATGCATTTCTCAAAAGGACATTTCTCATTACATTTAGGACCCATCCAGATAGAGTGAGCAAATCTGTCTTAGAGGAAGTACAGCCAGAATGTTCCTTAGAAGGGAGGATGATGAGACTTCTTCCATGTACCTTGGACATGTTACCAGGAATGACCAGTTCCTAGAAAAGGAAGTCATGCTTGGTGAATTAGAAGATCAGTGACAAAGAAGAAGACCATCAGAGAGATCAATGACATAATGGTTGCTACAACAGGCTCAAACATAGCAACAACTGTGAAGATGGTGCAAGACTGGTCAGTGTTTCATTCTGTTGTACATAGGGACTCTATAAGTTGGAACTGAATTGATAGCACCTAGCAACAACAACAGAAAATCCAGGAAGTTCTCATATTAACTTAATTGTATCCGCAAAAGTCATTCTGCCAAATAAGGCGGTGTTCACAAGTGCTGAGCATTAAAAAGTGGGCATGTCTTTTGAGAAACACAATTCAAACAGCTACATGCTCTTAATTAGGCTAAAGAAGTTCTCTGTATCCCTAACTTCCCTAGCTTTTTCTTGAATGGATATTGAATTTTGACAGTTTTTTTCTTGAATCTGTTTAAATGTTACTATGCATTCTCTCCATTATGTTATTATCTTGAATTGCCATTTATTGATTTTCCCTGTGTAATTAAACCATGTATTTCAAAAATAAACCTACATGCTCATCATGATTATACTATTGATATATTGCTTGATTTGATTTTCAATTTTTTTTAATGCTCATGAAGGCTCTTGGTCTATAGTTCTATTTTTCCTTGTAATATCATTGTTATGCTTTAGCAACAGGTATGTTAGTCTCATAAAATCAGGAAGGAGAATTTCCTCTTCCTCTATATTCAGAAAGACATTATGTAATATTGGTATTATTCTCTCCTTACATATTTGGTAGTATTTAACAGTAAAATCATCTGTCACTAGATGGAAAAATTGCAGGTTGTAAATTAAACTTTATATGTTGTTGTTGTTGTTGTTATGTGCCGTCGAGTCAGCCCTGACTCATAGCGACCCCTCCTTGGGTTTCCGAGGCAGTATCACTACGGAAGTAGGATTGCCCAACCTTCCTTCCGAGGAGTGGCTGATGGGTTTGAACCGCCAGCCCTCTGGTGAGCAGTCAAGTGCCTTAGCCACTATGATATATATGCATATATATATGGCTATTCAAATTTCTTATTTTTTTTCCCAAATTACTTATTATTTTAGTTTTGGTAACATGTCTTATCCAAAGAGTTTGCCAATTTTATCCATTGATGGATTTATTGTCATAAAATAATTCATAATATTGCCATATTAATCTATAATGACTGTAGAATCTTTGTTGTTGTTGTTGTTATGTGCCATCAAGTTGGACCCAACTCATAATGACCCCTCCTTGGGTTTCCAAGGCACTATCACTATGGAAATAAATTGCCCAACCTTCCTCCTGAAGAGTAGCTAGTGGGTTTGAACCACCAGCCTTATGGTTAGCAGTCAAGTGCCTTAGGCACTACACCACCAGAGCTTTAGTGATGTTCAATCTTTCACTCTAGATATTAGTAATTTTGTTTAATATTAATAGTTAATATTTGTTATTTGCCAGGCACTTTCTATAGTATTAGACTCTATAGTGAAAAAAAATAATTATTAGGCACTTATTAAATATAAAGCATGGTTCTAAGCATCCTTATTATCTAAATGTCACAGCAGTACTCTGAGGATAGAACATAAACCTAATTGTGACATCAAAAACTTCACTAAATATGTGAGACTTGTATTAGTTATGCTTCAAGGTAGTAAAGTAAGGGAAGGTAATGGTAGAGTATCATGAAACAAGCTGATATGTTAAAAGTAAATAATAAAAGATGCCAAAGGAAAAAGGATCCCAAAAAGAAAACTTGTAGGTTAAAGTTGCAATTTACTTCCTTGCACCTCAATTATAAACTATTTGTTTTTTTATTTGATTAAGTACTTTTGTGGGAGCTCTGGTAGCATAGTGCCTAAGGCACTTGACTGCTAACCAGAAGGCTGGCGGTTCAAACCCACCAGCCACTCCTTGGAAGGAAGATGGGGCAATCTACTTCCGTAGCAATACTGCCTCGGAAACCCAAGGAGGGGTCGCTACGAGTCGGGTCCGACTCGATGGCACATAACAACAACAAGTACTTTTGTAGGCATACAAGAGTGAAAAGCAGTCAGACGTGTATATATTGGAAGGTGAAATTGTGAGTTGAAAGCTTCTGATTATTTTGATTATATATGTGCAATCAAGGAGCTCTGATAGCATAGTGCTTAAGGCACTTGACTGCTAACCACAAGTTTGGCCAGGCAAACCCACCAGCCACACCTCGGAACAAAGGTTATGCATTCTACTTCGATAGTGATACGCCTCAGAAAATCAAAGAGGGGTCGCTATGAGTCGGATCTGACCTGAGGGCACATAACAACATGTGATGCACTGAAAATTAATGGTGATGAAATGTGAAACCTGAAAACAAAGAAGTAGGGAAGGCAACTAGAAAAAGTGGCCTTAATGATACATATAAACAGGAGATCTCATGATAGAATTTAGCAAGACTTATTTGTTACGAATATCTTTTTCCAACAACATCAATGGCAACATAAATGGTAATGTGGACCTCACCAGATGGAGTATACAGGAATCAAATTAACTACATTTGTGAAAAGAGATGATGGAGAAGCTCAATTATCATCAGTCAGAAAAGTCAAGGAGTTGACTGCAGAACACATCATTAATTATTCATACCAGCTTCAAGTTGAAACTAGAAAAGATGAAAACAAGTCATAAGAACCAAAGTACATCCTTGAGTATATCTCACCTGAATTTAGAGACCATCTAAATAATAAATTTGACCTATTGAATGCTCATGACCAGAGATAAGATGAGTTGTGGGATGGAATCAAGGACATCATTTACGAAAAAAGCAAAAGGTCATTAAAAAGACAGGAAAAAGAGAAAAAAAAACAAATGACTGAAGAAACTCCAAAATTTGCTCTTGACCATAGAGTAGCAAAAGATGAATGGAAGAAATGCTGAAATAAAAGAGCTGAACAGAAGGTTTCAAAAGGTGGATCAATAAGACAAAATAAAGTATTATAATGAAACATGCAAAGACCTGGAGTTAGAAAAGAGAAGAAAACACTTGACATTTATCAAGCTGAAAGAACTGAAGAAAAAAATCAAGCCTTGAATTGCGATGTTGAAGGATTCCATGAGCAAAATATAAACAGACACAGGAAGTACACAAACAAGATGGAAGCAATACAGAGTCAATGTACCAATAAGAATTGGTCTACGTTCAATCATTTTGGTAGATAGCATATGATTGAGAACTAATGGTATTGAAGGAAGAATTACAAGTTACACTGAAGGGATTGGGGAAAAGCAAGGATCCAGGGATTGATGGAATACCAATTGAGATGTTTCAACAAATGGACCCAATGCTGGAAGTGCTCAATTGTCTATTCCAAAAAATTCGGGTGATAGCTACCTGGTGAATTGACTGGAAGAGTTCCATACTTGTGCCCATTCCAAAGGAAGGTGATCCAGTGGAATAAAGAAATTATCAAACAGTATAATTAATATCACACACAAGTAAAATTTTGCTAAAGATAATTTAAAAAAGGTTGCAGTAGTACATCAACAGTCAACTGTGAGAAATTCAACCCAGATTCAGAAAAGGACTTGGGATGAGGGATATCATTGCTGATGTCACATGGGTCTTGGCTGAGAGCAGAGAATACCAAAAAGATGCTTACCTATGTTTTACTGACTATGTGAATCATTTGAATGAGTGGATAATAACAAGTTATGGATAACATTGGGAAGAATGGGAATTCCAGGACTCTTAATTGTGCTCATCTGTACATAGACCAAGAAGTATTCATTTGAACAGAATGAGGTGATACTGCATGGTTTACAGTCAGGAAAGGTGTCCATTGGGGTTGTATTACTTCACCATACTTATTCAATCTGTATGCTGTGCAAATAATTTGAGAATCTGGAGTACATGAATAAGTGGCATCAGGATTGGAGGAAGACTCTTAATAATCTGTGATATGCAGGTGATACAACCTTGCCTATTGAAAGCAAAGAGGACTTGAAGCACTTGCTGATAAAGATCAAAGACTGCAGCTCTCTGTGGGGATTACACTTAACATAAAAAAAAAAAATAATAAAAATCCTCAGAACTGAACCAATAAGCATCCTGATAAACAGAGAAAATACTGAAATTGTCAAGGATTTCATTTTACTTGGATCTATAACCAACACCCATGGAAGCATCAGTCAAGAAATTAAACAATATATCATATTTGACAAATCTTCTGCAAAAGATCTCGTTAAAGTGTTGAAGAGCAATCATGTTACTTTGGAGACTAAGGTATACGTTACTTAAGCGATGGCATTTTCAGTTTTCTTATACACATGTAAAAACTGGACAATGAATAAGGAAGACCAAAGAAGAGTTGATGCTTTTGAGTTGTGGTGCTGGTAAAGAATGCCGAAGGTACCATGGACTGACAAACAAAAGAACGACTCTGTTTTGGAAGAAGTATAGCCAAATGCTCCTTAGAACCGAGGATGGCAAGACTTTATCTTATGTACTTTGGTCATGTTACCTGGAGGAACCAATGCCTGGAGAAGCATATCCTGTTATGTAAAGTAGAAGGTCAGTAAAAGAGAGGAAGAAACTCAACCAAATGAATTGACATATTGGCTGCAACAATGGGCTCCAACAAAACACAGTTGTGAAGATGACCCAGGACCCAGCAATGTTTTGTTCTGTTATACACGTGGTCACTATGAGTTGGAACCAACTGGATGACACCTAACAACAGATTATACTAGTCAGATCTCTTAGTTGCAAGGAATAGAGAAACCAACCTAAACTTTCCTAAACAAAAAAAGAAAACCTTAATAGCTGAAGTATTAGCTAGTTCCAGAGCAACATTTTATTTTTTCAAGTACTGACTCAAAATTTGAGGTGATCTCCGTGTTTCCATCTCTTGGCTTTGCTTTATTCTCTATACGTCTATTAACAGTTTCTCTTCTTGCTATGGCAAGGTGGCACTCAGTAAATCCATGCTCAGGTATTGCTGTCTCAGTAATATCAATGTAAAAAAGAGGGGTTCTTTCTTCCCAAGAATTCTAAAAAAAAAAAAAGAGTCTAGGATTAAGTTCTATTGATTCTGTTCAAGTCCAGGCCCATTTACTAGTCACCTTCTCCTTTCAATTAGATATGATATTGATTGAGCAGGTTTTGGTTCCATGCTCACCTCTGCAGAACAGGAGGAAGTTTATTTTGATATGAGAATGAGGGATGGAAGAGTGACCCCCTCCCAATTTTCCCACCAGAGAAATACTGTCTAGATTTATATGGTAATCTTGTCCTTACATTGTTTTATTGTTTTGCTACCTACATGTGCATTCCTAAATAATATACTATGATTTCTGTCTGTTTTGCATTTATATAGTCAAACTCCGAACATTTTTTTATTGACATCTTGAGTTTTTTTTTTTTTTTTAGCTCAATAATAGGCTTATGAAGATTATGAAAAACATTGATTATACCAAAAAAAAAAAAACAAACTGACTGCCGTCGAGTCGGATCTGACTCATGGTGACCCCTCCTTGGGTTTCTGAGGTGGTATCATTACAGAAGTAGATTGCCCAAACTTCTTTCCAAGAAGTGACTAGTGGGTTTGAACTGTCAGCCTTCTGATTAGCAGTCAAATGTCTTAAGCACTATGCCATCAGAGCTCCCAAAGCATTGATTATAGTTGCCATTTAATCATTGGCATTGATGTATAATATTTAACTATATTAATAAACTTCCCTTTATTTATCCATTATACTGTTGATAAATATTCTTCTCTTGTTTCCAGTGTGATGCTACTACAAAAAAAAAAAAAAAAAAAAGTGACTATCACATCTATGTGTCCTGTGTGAAGAGCAAATACATCTGAATGGCTGGGACACAGGATTTATGTGTTTTAGAAGATATGGCCATACTGTTATTTAGCATATATGAACAATGTACTTTCTAATACAGAAGTGTATTAGAATTCTTGTTGCTTTACAACTTCACTCCACTAGACATTGTCAGACTTTTTGTCAGTACGTTGGTAAGCAATTGCAATTATATCACACGATCATTTCTCTTGGTATTTCTCTGATTTCTGACGAATTCAAGCATCTTATCATATGTTTATCAACCATTTTAGTTTTCTTTTTTCTGAAGTACCGCTTCACTTTTATAAAAATTTTAATTGGTTTTTGTACACATGTTGTCTATCTCTCTATGGGTTTAAAGGGGTTGTTTATATATTATGATACAAATTAATTGTAACTGAAATATTATGAATTATGGGTATTGTTTCTTGTGTTTTTTTTAAATCATTATTTCTTATCTTGAAGTGAGGAAGTCATTCTCCTATGGTATTTAAGTTTTAAAATTTCTACTTTTACAATTCTTTTTAATCAACTGTGAGTTGATTTTTTGGTATGATTAGTGTCAAACTTCACTTTTTCCAATATGTTAACACAATTATCCCAGTATCATTTATCAAAACTAATATTATTCAAATATTATAAACTCTCTTTTCTGTCTATGTCTCTGAGAATTTTTATCATGCAATAGTACAGTGTATTAATTGCAATAGCTTGAATAATTAAAGTAGTCATGCAATTTATTCTCCAAACTGGAGCACTTAATGAGTATGAGTACAAGTTTTACAAATAGTTATTTATTTATTTTTAGCTAAATTTATTATATTGTTGAACCTATAGAAAATTGTGTTTGAAACTATTTTTAAAAATAAAAACATCTCTGAAAAAATATTTTTAAAACATATACATTATATATGTCTCTCTGGATAATGCAAATGGTTAAGCACCTGAATATTAGCCAAAAGTTGGATATCCAAATATACTGAGTTGCCTCCAGAGACAGACCCAGAAGTCTGTTCTGGAAAGATCTGCCTTGAAAACAATATGGAGCAATTCTATTTTGCACTCATGATATTTATATGAGTCAAAATTGACTCAGTGGAAACTTACAACAACATACATAATATACATTAAACCAATTTTTCAAAAATCATGTTATTGATTGTCAGTACTAAAAGATAACAAAGTAATCTTGGTAATATTCACAAAATCATTTCTCACGTACATCTGATGTAATAATAGTCTGCCATCAGTATTTTCCAGAAGTTCTTTTCTTCAGTATGATCTTATCATTTGTAATTTGCTATCTAATTATTAAAATCTTCTTCAAAATTGTGTTTTATGGATAGCAATTTTGAAATTGCTGCAGAACTTGATTGAATTTACTCTATAGACCAAAATCTTCCTCTCATCTTTTGAACTAACTGATAGGCTCAAAAAAAATTCTGCTAAATGGAGGATTTTTTCATCTTTTCAAAATATGAGATAAGTAAATCTTCTACCAAAATATTTCCTAGATACTGCCTTATAGCCTCTACTCTGATCATCTTTTCACAATATTTTTTATAATAAAAACTTTTTCATATCAGTTGATTCTATTGAATGTTTTACCAGATTTGTAAGCTGAAAAATCACAGGCCTTTTCTATGTTTTTCTGTTCCAGTCAGACATAAATTCAACTTACTAAAATAAGAACTTCATAAAATTTTTTTTTCATGATCCAAGATATTTCAAATTACACTTATCAAATTTCAAAATTAAGCTCTGTAGCAGAGCTCTCAGTTTGACTTGTTCAGTTCCTCTCTTGCTTTTGTATGGATCATTTTTATATTTTCCTGCTTGCAGGATTTTTTTCAATAATTGCAGTTCATTCAGTTATTCAACAGCTGAAGTTTCTTAGCACTCTATTTATTGAATGCTTAGAGTGACAATTGCCAGGCAATTTTAAACAAAATGGAACAAATTTTCAAAATAATTCGATAATACCATCGTTTCTTTGTTTTAGCCATACTATTTCTGAACTTTGTATTTTTTTATTTGTTGTTCAAAGGTTTTATAGTTTCCTTACTTCTTTTAGATGTATATGAAATATTAGAGTACAGTTTCATCTGTTTTGTGGCCACAAGTTTTTTGGTATGTTGTCATTATCTGTCAGCATATTAAGAGGTTTTCCTTGTAATAAAGATTTTGTGAGATAAAGTTATTGTATAGTCTTTTTGTTCCCTTATTACATGAGGTAATGAAAGGCATGGGTTAGGACGCTTTCTCAGGTTAAAAGCTTATGGGCTTTCCCTTCTGTTGTTTTCGTGATGGGCTTGAAACAGAGTCTCATCTCTCTCTGTGTAGCTATTTCTTGATCTCTCAGAATTAAGTCTTGCTTAGCATGGTTCATTTTCCTCCTGCCCTACTTCTCAGCTCCAGAGCTCACAGGTCTCCAAAGTAGGGCTCTAAGCCTTAGATGTTCCCTGTTGCTTCCCCAGTACTTCTTGGATTTGCTTTTCTTGGGCTTTGCCTCCTTAGCCCACCTGAACATCTGCTAACTCTCACCCTTCAAGTTCCTTCTCTCTTCAATTTTAATTCTGTCTGTATTTTTTCCTCAGGATGAAGCACTTGTGTTCTGGGTGCAAGGATTTGCCTGTATTTCTGAGAGTCCCAGGGGCTCATTCCTCAATGACACTGTTTGAAGTTCCCACCTCCTGTATTTTTATGCTTACCAGCAATTTGGAGAATGTGATAGCTTTTGGTAGTTTTACCTGTAGTGTTGAATCTTCCTAGCATCTCAACTCTGAGTGTGATTCTCTCTTTTGAGAAGAAGTGTTGGTTGACTATATATTAGTTTCTGTAGGGCCTTTAGGTGGTGGATTAGCATCTTTCATGCTATGACTTTCTTTCTTAGAGTTTACTGACTAATGACTGAGGATTTGACCTCTGAGGTCTTTAGACATTTTCTCCCCTCATTTTGTGGAATATGGTATCACTGTTTTTTTTAATTTCCAACCCTGATTGATCTGTTTGCATTTTCAGAAAGAATTTTGTGGATTTTCAAAAATTATGCTACCAAAAATACTCATCTCACTCGAATTCCTATTATTCTAAATTAAATTATATGAGACATTAA
The DNA here is from genome assembly GCF_000298275.1 of Orycteropus afer afer. Taxonomy (NCBI): domain Eukaryota; kingdom Metazoa; phylum Chordata; class Mammalia; order Tubulidentata; family Orycteropodidae; genus Orycteropus; species Orycteropus afer. Next base: position 5,790,314 of record NW_006921642.1, read on the forward strand.
TTTACAGATCCTATTTTGCCTTTCAATTCCTCCCTCCTTACAAACCACTGGTAAGATTCCATTAATTTTTTATAAACTCCAATCCCTTCCCTCCTCCTCGGGAGCTCTGGTGGTGTAATGCCTAAGGCATTTGAGTGCTAACCAGAAGGCTAAATACTAGCGTATGTGTTTATATTTTATGCATTCACATATATCATTTTTTTAATATTAAAAATAAAATCTTGTCTGAAAGAGTTTTTTAGAGATTGTTAAAGGATATGGAAATTTTTCATTTTAATAAATACTATTAAATTGTTTGGGAGCTCTGGTGATATAGTGCTTAAGGCATGTGACTGCTAACAAGAAGGCTGGCGGTTCAAACCCACCAGCCACTCCTCGGAAGGAAGGATGGGTAATCTACTCCCGTAGAGAAAAAGCCTTGGAAACCCAAGCGGGGGGTCGCTATGAGTAATATCCGACTCGAGGGCAGTGGCTTTGGTTCAGGTTTGGATTGTATTGCAGTGTTTGTCTTTTGTTTTGACCTTTCCTTCAACATGTGCCAGTTGATCAGCTTTTATGTGTTTCTTATCCTCAGTCACTAATTCTAGTCCATTGAAATTTTAAATGCTTTTTTGTGTCCTTTTCCTGTGCTTTTAGGCAAGGTGCTTAGTTATCAAAAATAATTTAACTTGGTTTAGAACCTTCTCCTTAACTAGGATTTTCTCTATTGAGATTGTGCCTAGATTTTGGTCTAAAAGGTATTTGACAAGCTTTATATTCTGTAACTTGATCAATTTCACCAGTCTCAGGTATATATTTTATCTACGATCACATGATACAAAATATTACTTATGATATCCTGAATAGTAAGTACTTGGCTATCATCAAATTAATGTGCTTTTTGTCCCCAGCTTCTGTAGAAGGTGTGACAATCGGTTTCCCACTGAACTGGCAAGAAACATTCTAGAAACTTTAACTGAAAGAATTTCAAACAGAAACAACTGATACCTCCTTCTTTGGTTTAAGAAATTTTTGAGCTTGTTTGCTCAAAAATAGAAAACCAAGACAATTTTAACCAACCTTTAGCTTGTCAGGTAAAAAAAAAAAGAAAAGAAAAGAAAAGAAAGTTGACAGCATATAATATCATATCCTATAAATACAGGTTGAAGATGTTAAGTAGCCTGGATTGACTCAGTCTCAACTATTCCCTATGTACCTTTTTTTCTCCTGTAGCTATTCCTTGTCAGCCTCAGCAGTGGGATGCATGCAGGAGCCGTTAGTAGAGTGTTCTCATTGTCTAGACTCTAGACAGGGAGTTTTGGGTGCAGTCTGGCTTGAGGTTCCATATTTATTTTTTCTTCTGGTTTCTAGTTGAAACTCTTCAGGATATTTTATATTCTCCATTTCATTTTATAATAATAGGTAAATATAGACCTTTACTATAGGAAAAGTAGTAAAGCTAATTGCAAATCTGAAATTAAAAAAAAAAAGCAGAAAAGGAAATCTTGAGATTATAAATGTTTTTTCATAGCATCCACAAACTGTAAGTCATTGCTATATAAAATTATCTTTTTAAGTATTAAAAAAAAAATACCAGACAACATAAGTGATTAAAAACTTTTAAAAAATGATTTTAAAAAAAAAGGTAAACAATGTAGTCATCCAATACCATTATTGCCTCCCCTCTTCTGCCCATCTCCCTAATCTGAGTCACCCATATAGAGAAAGCTCCTGTAGATAGTTTGATGTATTTCCTTTCTGAACCTTCCTGTATAGATATGAGATGAAGACATAGATTTTATAAAATCTAATTTGAATAATTTCATGTTAACAGTGATTGATTTTTATCATTTTAGAGCATGTTTTTAAAAATCTTTCCATGTCAATTAAAAAACCCCACTGTCATTGAATTGATTCTGACTCACAGTGACCCTATAGGGCAGAGCAGAACTGCCCCATGAATTTTCCAAGGCTGTAAATCTTTATGGAAGCAGATTGCCTCATCTTTTTCCTACAGAACCACTGGTGGGTTTGAATTACTGGCCTTTTGGTTAGCTGCCCAAAGCTTTAATCACAGCACTACCAGAGCTCCTTCTGTCCATTTATACACTTTTCCCTTATTTACTTAATAACTACCAACTCTTTATAGGAAACATCATTACAATTATTTAATTATCCTCTATTGATGAAAAGTTAGAGTTTTCTCCACTTTTATGTCAATTAAATAGAATATTGTCTATGTATTTTTATTTTTAGCATTTTGCTCACATATCAAAGTATTTCTAAGAGTTTTTAATCCCAGGTATGGAATTTGGAGTCAAAGATGCACATGTTTTACATTTTGATACATACTGTTAATTTTCCTTTCAAAATCTGTACCAAATTAAAATACCATTCACAATGCAAGAGGGTGTCATGGGTTCAGAAGTAGGCATTTGAGCATATGAGAGTCAATGAGATGCAACGAAACTTGAGTTACAACTGCTGGAACCTGAGAGAATGTGAGGCTAAAGTTCCTGTGGTCATCTTGCTATGGAAAGTGTGGGTCTGAGAACAGGTCCAAGAGGATAGAATGCAGAGCCAAGTGGTGGAGTAAAAAGAAACTAAATGATCTGAATGTAACCAGACTTGAAGCCAGTACCAAATTTTGACATTTTAGTTACAGGAGCTGAAGAACCTTAATCTGATACAAAATATGAGAGTAGCAGCAGATCATAAAATTGATGATATAAAACGTTTGGAAAATATAATAAAGATTAATTATCCAAATCTCCAATTAATTTTACCAGAAGCATATATGGTATAAAATTTTTCCTAATACTTTATCATGTACTGAATTCTTATATATACCAGGCCTTGTTTATAGTTTCTATTTTCTCCCACTATTCATCTACTGACCACTCATTTCTACATTGATTTAATTACTGTATTGTTGAAATATGTCTTAGCACCTCATAGCAAACATACTAGACACTCCATGGAAAAAAAAACATGTAGCAGTATGCTTCCATAAAGATTAAACTGCTGCAACTGAGTGGTTTCTGACTCATAGTGACCTTATAGAATAGAGTAGAAGTGCTCCTTAGGGTTTCCAAAGCTTTACAGAAGCAGATGGCCTTATCTTTCTCCCATGGAGTGGCTGGTGGATTGGAATGGTCAAACCTTTGGTTAAACACTGACATTTTGGTTGACTGATGACCTATCAGTTAACTGCCAGTATCTTGCTTAGCAGCCTACTGTTTAGCCACTGTGTCACCAGGGCTCTTGCGTGAAGATTACAGTCTTAGAAATCATATAGGGCAGATGTACTCTGCCATATTTACTATGATTGTAAATCAACTTGAAGGCGATGAGTTTGGATGAGATTTGAGTCTCTTGGAAAACAGATAGATCTACTTCCAAAAAGACACAGCCTTGAAAACTCTATGGAGCACAGTTCTACTCTGTGTTCATAGATCACTTTAATTTGAAATCTTCTCCACAACCAAGTTTGGCTTGGTTTTGGCTTTCATTTGACTAAACACTGGCCATGTTACCAACCAAGTCCATCCCCTGGATAGAAATGCTCATCAGTTACTCAAAATTACTAAGGGGGATTTATTAGAAATGCAGCACCTTGGCCTCTACTCCAGTTCTATAGAAGCATGTCCCCAGGGTGAGTTCTAAAGATCAAGTCAAGATGAGTAAGAGCATAGAGTGGCCAAAGGCACATTTACCATTTTCAGGAATTAACAAGAGCCCTGAGGTATAAATACCTGATGGTGCTAAGTCTTATTATTTTTTTTTCTTTCTAGAGGGTTTTGCATTAGCATACTATAGTGAACGTAAAAGTGTGTACTTTAATCTTATCTCCTTGATAAATAAATATAGGCTATTTTCTATGTGTTATTTATGCCTAATTTGCTTTTAAAATGTAGAAATGCAGCTCAAGAATTTTCACTTATCTATTGGGAGCTCTGGTAGCATAGTGGCTAAGGCACTTGACTGCTAACCAGGAGGCTGGTGATTCAAACCCACCAGCCAGTCCTCGGAAGTAAGGTTGGGCAATCCTACTTCTGTAGTGATACTGTCTCGGAAACCCAAGCAGGGGTCGCTATGAGTCAGGGCTGACTCAACGGCACATAACAACAACATAACTCAAAAGGGTGCTCTGGTAGCGTAGTGCCTAAGGCACTGGACTGCTAACCAGAAAGCTGGTGGTTCAAACCCATGAGTCAGGTCCGACTCAACAGCATGTAACAATAACAACATAACTCAAAAAGCATAAAATTCTTTTTATGGATCAATAATTATATAAAAATGTAATCTTTATTTTTAAGTAATATATGGCACATAAAATTTATAAGAACAACACGGAAAGTGCATCTATTTTGATGTCTCCAGAAGACATTCAGAGTAAAAAGGAAAAAATAAGGGAGAGGCGAATCTTGCTATGTCATTCATTTGATTTATGGAGTAGACATTTTTGAGTAAGCATGTAAGGTATTTCTTCTCTATTTGACTACTTTGTTAAAATTTACTTGGCATATGTTAACTCTGATTGATAAGGATAAATTTTTGAGAAGACAGCAAATATATCATTTTATAGTTTTTATAATATTCAGACAACATAAGAAACCCACATCTCTTCTGATGCCTAATCACATTTAGCTGTTTAAAAAAAAGTACAAATTCCAGTGAAAATAAATAAAATCAAACGACATAAGAACTTTGAATTTTTATAGGATATAAGCATAATGGACCCCCTGACCAGTAAACCAGTAAACCAGTAAACATGGAGTATGATATCCATATCTATCTCTGTACCTATATCTATGTTTGTGTGTATGTAGTTGTTTTTAGTTGCTGTGCAGTTGATTCCCACTCAGTGTGTACAGAGTAGAATTGCTCCATAGGGTTTTTCAATGTTTTGACCTTTCAGTAGCAGATCAGCAGGCCTGTCTTCTAAGATGTCTCTGTTGTTGTTGTGTGCCGTCAAGTCAGACCTGACTCATAGCAACCCCTCCTTGGGTTTCCAAAGCAGTATCACTATGGATGTAGATTGCCCAACCTTCCTTCTGAGGAATGGCTAGTGGGTTTGAACCACCAGCCTTCTGGTTAGCAGTCAAGTGCCTTAGGCACTATGCTACCAGAGCTCCCAAGATGTCTCTGGGTGGGTTCAAACAGTCAATATTTTGGCTAGTAGTTGAGAACTTAACCATTTGTGCCAGGGAGATAAAGATATAGATATAAAAATACACATACACACAGACATACACTCATATATACATTTATACACATACTATTTATACAAACATCTCTCTCTCTCTCTCTCTCTGTCTATATATATATATATATATATACACACATACATATGGGAGCTCTGGTAGCATAGTGCCTAAGGCACTGGACTGCTAACCAGAAGGCTGGCAGTTCAAACCCACCAGCTACTCCTCAGGAGGAAGATGGGACAATCTACTGCCTCGGAAACCCGAGGAGGGGTAGCTATGAGTCGGGTCTGACTCAACGGCACATAACAACAACATACATACATATATACATTATGTACAAAAAACCTAACCAGATGTTATCCAGTTGATTCTGAATCATGGTGACCTCTTTTATGTGTCTGACTAGAAGTATGCTGTATAGGGTTTTCAATGGCTACACTTTTGGAAGTAGATCAGCAGCCAAATAGTTAACGGTTTGCACCACCAGGGACTGCATATATATGGAGTGTGTGTACATCATATTTGGACTCCAAGGATGTGTGTGTGCCATTCCTGCAGTATTCTCTTCTCTTGTAAAAAGTTCATTATGTCACCAGATCATTCAATGTAATGTATTTGCTCTGTGTACTATTCAGCAGCTTTGTAAAATGTACCTGTGCTATAAAACTGCTTTATCCTATTAGTCACACTGTTAGGTAAAACCCATGTAGGAACTTCTCAACTCTAGAGCTTGTTTTTTTCTGATAAAAGATACTTACATTCCAGCCAAGCTATTTGCTCTTCTTTTCCACTATGCAACCTTTTTAGCAGAAAGACTTACAAAAATTAGCATTTATTAACATGTTTAACTCCTTCATTCTTCTGTGAACATATTTCTTGTTTTAATTTCAGTAAGAGTGAAGTTAATGAAGATGAACTTTGAAATTATTATGAATTTCTTAAATGAATCTCAATCAGCTTCAAGAGAAAAGCCAATTTCCTTAGTTTATTGTTCAATTGCATCCATGATCTGGCTCCAATCTTTTTCTTTAGTCTTATCCCTTGCTTCTTCCCCACGTATATGCTACACTCTGGCATGTTCCAGCAATCTATTGATTCTCCAGCGCCCTGGGCTCATTCAAACTTCTATATCTAAATACATGGTCTTTTTTCCAGAATTCCATTTTTCACTTTTTAAAAATATATGCCTTGACCCTGCTTGATGTGCCTAATATCTTTTTACCTATGGCTCTTTTCAAAATCTATTTAGGGTCAACTGCTCCTCCTCTGAAGTTTCAGTAATCTCTAGTCCTTCTAGTCACTACTCCCCATTGCATTGCAATTACAGGCCTAGTTATTTTCCTCTATCTCTTGAACAAATTCTAAGAGGCCAGAGACTATCTTTTATCTCAGTCTCCCTAGGGTTCATTCTAATACTAACATACAGAAAACACTGAAAATTGTCTTATATTATAATTTCAAGTGGATTTTCACTCTTAAAATTATCTTACTTTAAAATATCTTCATTCAGGAGAATTGTAAGAGGTAAGGCAAGGTCTATATTACTTAAAAATTAAGAATCAATCATAGCTTATTGCCAAAA
>NW_006921642.1:5797184-5819488 GCF_000298275.1 Orycteropus afer afer
GAAGATGACTTGAAACACTTGGTGATGAAGGGCTAAGATTACAGTCTTCAGTATGGATTAGACTTGAAGGTGAAAAAAAAAAAAAAAAAAAATAAATTCTTACAACTGGATCAATAAATGGAGAAAAATTTGAAGTCATCAAGAATCTCCTTCTACAAGGATCAACAACCAACATCCATGGAAGCAAAGATTGAGAAGTCAAACAACCTATTACACTGGGCAAATCTGCTGCAAAACACCTCTTTAAAGTTTTAAAAAGCAAAAATATCACTTTGATAACTAAGATGCATCTGACCAAGCCATGTTTTTTTTTTTTTTTTTTCAATCACCTCATATGTATGTGAAAGTTGAAAAGTGAAAAAGAGAGACAGAAGAAGAATTGATGCATTTGAATTGTGGTGTTGGTGAAGAATATTGACTCTATAGTGAACTGCTAGAAGAACAAGCAAATTAGTCTTAGAAGAAATGCAACCAGAATGTTCATTAGATTGGAGAGTGGCAAGACTTTGACTTGCTTACTTTCAACTTGTCATCAGGAAAGACTACTTGCTAGAAAAAGACATCATACTTGGTAAAGTAAAGGGCCAAGAAAACAAGAGAAACACTTAATGAGATGGATTGATACAATGGACTCAAGCATGCCAACCATCATAAAGATGGCACAGGACCTGCAATATTTCCTTCTGTTGTATATAACTTTGCCATAGATCAGAGCCAACAACAGCAACTTTGTAGAAAGTCTAATTATCTAGATTTCAAAGTGAGATAAAGCAATACTATTTTAATATTATAAATCAGACTTATGCTATGAATTATTAAAATATTTTGAAAGACATAATTTGACTAGATATGAATAATAAGAAGCTAAAAATAATAGAACTTTGTTTTGCTTCTTTATCTTGTATGGTAGTTATGGACTGTGGTGGTTATATTTGTGTGTCAACTTGGCTGGGCCTGGTTGGCAGATGGTGGTAGTTATTCCCCATGATGAGATTGGCAATCAGGTCCATGGTGGGATCTACCATAGCAGCTGAGTAGCTGCTTTGGGTATGTGGTCTGCTTCCTGTATATAAGAAGCAGCTTTGGGAATGGTCTCTAGCTTATGGCACGCTTGGACCCTGAATGTAGCCGTATCATTGTTCAGCAGCCTGCCGTGCTCTGCCGACCTTGGGACTTAAAATGGACTTGAATTAATGGTCACTGTGTGGTCTGGTAACATTGGGACTGTGCCTTTTTATTTGTTGACCTTAGGCTTGTTAGCTTCAGCAGCCAGTAGCTGCCTGAGTGAAGAGATGCCTCTAGCTTCAATGGGCCAGGAGCAAGAAGCAGAGCTGGACCCCAAGGTTGAGGGGCTTTCACCCAGTCCCTAGAGCCTGTCACTTTGAATTTGGACTTAAAGCCTCCCAACTGTGAGAGAATAAACTCTTGTTTGTTAAGGCCATCCCATTTGTGGAATATATTCCTGTCAGAGCAGCACTAGGTAAAAAAAAAACATGGACCAAATCATTTCATTCTTGTATTTATTTTCATTCCTAAGGTTCTTTCTGATTTAATCCCCCCACACACATATATACATACATACTCAGATATACTATTATTCTAGACACTAGTAATATTTGTGTGTCTGTGTTTAGAACTAACAACAGAATTTAGAAGGAAAATTGAATCATTACCAAATAAATATCGATAAGTTCTTAGACCACTATTACTCTTCATACATCCCACTTTAATTATTGAACAAGTCTGAATTAGTAAATATCACAAAGAAGAGACTAATCAGTAATACAAAATATGTTAAGGGCAATAATAAAAAATGGAAAATGTAGTTACACTTGGGTGATATGATTTCTCTTCCCTTTCTAAATTGTTTATTTGATTTTTATAATTTATATGCCATGAACATATGACACTTGTGTAATAATACAGTATCATGCTGGATAAAGTAGAGGATCACCAAAAAAGAGCAATACCCTCACAAGATGGATTGTTGACATAGTGGCTGGAACAATAACTCTAAAACAAAGTAATGATTGTGAGGATTTTGGCTGGAACAATAACTCTAAAACAAAGTAATGATTGTGAGGATTTTGAGCAGTGTTTTATTGTAGTACATAGGGGTGATACGAGTCAGAATTGACTCAATGGCATCTAACAACTACATATGTCTGTGTGTGTATATATATATATATATATATATATATACACACATACATACATATATATCTTTATTTTAGGAGCTCTGGTGGAATAGGGCCTAAGGCATTTGACTGCTAATCAGAAGCTGGCTGGAGGTTCAAGCTCACAATCCACTCATCAGAAGGAAAATTGAGCAATCTACTTCCATAGTGATACTGCCTCAGAAACCCAAGGAGGGGTTGCTATGAGTCAGATTCGACTTGATGGCAGTGCATTGCTTTGCGTTTTTGGGTATCTTTATTTTGTGTATGTATACATGTACATATACATATATGTATATGTATATACACACACAGTGTATATATATATATGTATATACATATATATATGTGTGTATATATATATATATATACACACACACCTATATATATATATACACACAAAATAAAGATCAGATAGTTGCCTGATTAATAAACAATTGGGCTAACAAATAATATTTTTTCTCAATTTTGGAGAAAAAAAATCTGACATTAATTAGATTTAAATGAGTTGCCAAGGAGGGGTCGCTATGAGTCAGGTCTGACTCCACAGCAATGTGTTTAATTTGCTTTGGTTGTCAATAATCTCTTTAACTTTATATCAGATGGAGATGTTAAGGATGTTTCAATATTTTCTCATCTTTAAAAATGACCTATTATCAAGAGATGTATGAAGTGGCTTTTCTTAATGAAGAATTCATACCTTAGTTTCTTGAATATAAAGAAAAAATTATACCTTCATCTCTCATGGCAGAAATTCTTCCATGCAGGCATGGAACTACTACTTTGAGCTGTTTCAAGAACAGTGGTTCTTGACACGGAATAATTTTTCCCCAGGAGGATATTTATCAATACTTGGAAATATTTTTTGTTGTCATGGCTATAGGGAAGGGGGTGAGCTGCTGGTTTTTAGGAGAAGAGGCCAAAGATGCTTGCAAATATTTTATGAAGTTCAAGACAACCCCACACAACAAAGAATTATCCAACTGAAAATGTCAGTCATGACAGGGTTGAGAAACCTTGGTTGAGAATACTTGTAAATAGTTTGATCCCAATACCTCTGTTGGTCCTTAGTTTTAAAAGCAATTTCCTGACAGCTGTAGTAATTCTATCATTACAGTGAATATGCTCTCAACAGAAAGCACAAGTCCATGCCAGTGGACACAAAGTTTAAAGGGAAAATAAATTTGAAATCGTGGGGTTAGGGAATGAAGTTAGTAAAAAAAATGTATAGTATAACTGACATGGGAGAAGAAAGATTAAATTTGTATTTCAAGAGCAAATATAATATTCCACTTCAGCAGAACTGTCTGCCACTTTTTTCTTTGAAGAAAAACTTAAGGCCTTCTTTATATGTAACCAAGGTAATGGTAATCACTGTGAACAAGAGTAAGCCTGACCTGAGCTAAAAGCACAAACTGCTAGTTTTGGAGGTACATGGAGTATGAAATGAAGAAGGGTTTGGTGGGGACAGAGGTAGTGATAGAGATTTGGGGAATGGTGGCTTGTTCAAGTATTTTAGACTTGGAACCATTTCAAAAATTACTTTGTTCACCTTGCTTTTGGTATAGCAGAAAGTCTCTGGTGTATTTTTCCTTTTCATATTAAAAAGCCAGATTCTCTCAGATCATCCCTGGGTGCAGAAACTAGGTCTAAATCTGTCTGTGAGCTTTCTGTGTAAGCTTCCCCTGCCTAGGGACATCTTGTGGGCTTTCTCATTCAAGGGTTTTATGGCTTTTCTATCTTGCATAGGAGAGAAAGAAAGAGAAATATATGTCTTTCCAGACAGCATTTTCAAATTAAGAAGAAATAGGGTAAAAAGAGGTGAAGGTGGGGGTGGATAAGAGAAAAACTAAAGAGTGAAAATGAATTATAAGATTAAACCCTGTAATCCAGCTTTTAAGCAACTAAATTGAGAGAGAGAGAAAGAAAAGAAACAAGCAGTAAAAATTCCTTACAATAGAAAATATCCAATGTTGAGTTTATAAGAAGAAAAACATGGGATTATTAAATTTAATCTACATTGTATCAGAAAGGTTTTACAGGTTTAAAACAAAAAGGAGAGGAAATCATTGCGGGATTTAGACTATGATAGGTTTGCTTTCATGTTCTGCAAATTCAGAATTTTTTTTTTATTGAGAAACAGAAATGCAGATTTCTGATATTATCTTCCACAGACATTTGTTTATACAATAGAAAATGCCAGACTTTATACTCTATGTCTACATACATATACTTTATGTCTACATGCAGCATTTCATGTTGAAGATTATATTTACATTTGACTTGGCTTAAGAAGACAGAAGTTTTAAATTTAATAAGAAAGCAATCATGATGAGAGGAAGAAAAAAAAATGCTTTCTAAAATTTTCCCAATCTCTATTATTATTCAAATCAGGGGCTGAGAAAGAAAATTTTATTCAATGTCAAAATAATTTAACTTAGCAAACTGTACAAGAGTTGAAAGGCTATCTCAGTGTAAGCCAGGTTCACATATGAAGCTCAAAAAACTTTTTTTTTTTTTTTTGCAAAAGAACTTTTTTTTTTTTTTTTGCTTATTTAAAGATGCTTTAAAGTATAGATAAACCTGTCATAGGAAATATATTTGACAGTTTCTAGATATTCCATGTAATCATCGAATTTCAGCACATTTAAAACCAAAGTATTAAAATATAGTGACCAAAATAGTATCTTAAAACATCACCTGACATACTTTTAGATTAACCAGTCATCAAACTGGACCCAGTTTTGTTAGTCACTGCATATCGTTTTTAGGAACATAAAATATGTAGTGGTAAAATTTGGTATGTATCTTATTACCTCCGAAAAGACTGGTTGGTTGAATCCTGCAGATATTTCGTGCTTTCCATTTTAAAAATACCTACTTCTCCGTAATCTCAAAAACGACCACCCCTCTAAAAAGATTTGATTCTTCAAGGTATCAGTTTAGAGAGAGGGCACCCTAATACTGCAATTCTGAATGTGCAACCTGGTAGTATATTAGGATCATTAGAAACAGGGAAGGGAGGGCCATGTAGCGATTGCCAGGAAGAGCAAACTGCATGGCATGTGCGACCACCAGAGAGAGCTCCTGATAGATAGCGCTGTGCTCTGCCTGGTGCGCTTACAGGAATCTCCCAGCATCAATGCAAAGTTGCTGCTCCTCTGGCCCCCAGTGTTGGGTGGGGAAGAGATGGTGGGGTCTTTAGATCAAAGTAATACTGCGGTTTGCCCACAGCAGCGGTCTTTACAAGCCAGGACAGAGTGAGGAACTCCAGATTTTCCCAATCAATGTATTTGTCACTTTCCCGTTTGAGAACTCCGAGAGCCAACGCTAAGGGGCACCAGAGACTCGGACTGCAGCGACCGACTCCCAGGAAGCCTAACTCTCCGACTGCTACGGGAAGTCCTGGGCGACAGAAAAGCCCAGTTTAGTGGGGGCTGGGGAGTAGACAGCCGGTTTGGGATGGGGTTGGCTGGTTCAGGAGTTTAGGATGCTTCAGATCCGAGGAGGAATCCCCTGAGGTTAAGACGTGGAATGTAGAGGATAGGGCTAGGTCTGTTTTTCCCTAAGACTTTATAGGCTACTTAGAATCTCTTTTACTTTGAAATATGAAAATATAACACACACACACACACACATTCTTTCTGTATAACAAGATCAATTGACAAAATGATTTAACACTTTTATGTTGCTGGTTTCCAGTTGTTTAGAGACCCGAGGAACATTCAAAGAGACCAAATGTCACCCTGTCTCCTCTAGAGAGTTTGGGTTTACTCCTTGGCCCTCACCATTAATTTTAAGTAAATCATTCATTAGCAAAGAAAACCATACACAGACCCTTGATCCAAAAGAAACCTCTTAAGGACCGCCTGAAACATGGACTTTTTTCAGGAACAGAGAGGACAGGGAGTGGGAAGGTGCTGAAAAAATTAAATTTCATTCCCAACCATTCAGTCCATATTCTGACTTTTTTTTTCCCCCAGTGATAATAGGAGGAAAATAAATAAACAAGGAGTGTGGGGTGGGGGTATAGAAAGGAAAGAGCAAGAACTTGAGCTCAGAAAGCCCAGGTGTGTGGGGGGCGTTCCCCTAAGTCGGCCCCCACCTCCCTCTTCCCCTCTTCAGTCTTCGCCCTCCTCCTTGGGCCCAATCTGGTGCCAATGCGCCAGGATGGAGAGATCTCGGCGCGGGAGGAGATGACGCAAAAGCCAGCGCTCCCCCCAAAAAAGTGTTTCTTCTGGACGAAGATGGCGGCAACTTAGCCCGGGGACTGAAGATGACTGTGGCTCTGGGGAGGCCCAGCGCAGGCAATTCGGCCCCTAGGTCCGGAGGAGACGGCGCGCGGCAGCCGCCGCAGGAGCCCAGCAGCGGCGTCAGCAGTCGGAGCCCAGGAGGCAGCGGCGGCGGCCGCGCCGGCAGCGCCCGCGGGCAGACCTGCAGCAGCGGCGGCGGCGGCGGCGGCAGCGGCGGCAGCAGCAGTTAGAGCGCGGGGTGGGGGGGGGGGGGGAGGGAGAGCCCTGCCGGCGGCTGCTGCCCAGGCTCTGGACTAGGGGAGAGAGAGAGAGAAGTAGGAGGAGGAGGAGGAGAAGAAAAAGGAGAAGGAAAAGAAGGAGGAGGAAGAGGAGGAGAAGAAGTGGAGGAGGAGAAGAGGAGGAGGGGAGGTGCTCTGGTCGCCGACAGTGGGCAGCGGAGACTCGGCATGCCCCTGGCAGGGGAGAGCGGGTTGTCCTCAGCAGGGCCATGGGGACCCGCGCTCTGACAATGCCTGGGTGAGAGGAGCAGCGCCAGCCACCCCGACACCTCCACCATCACCTCCTGCACTCAGCCTCCCCACCGGCCACCAGCACCAGCCTCCTCCGCCTCTCTGTCTCTCTGTCTCTCTCTCTCTCTCTCTCCCTCTCTGTCTCTGCATTATTATTTCCCACTCTATAGAGGATGGGGTCTGCTGATGATTAGGTCGGAAGAAAGTCAGATCTTCCTCCAAAGCCTGGTAATCTTTCTGTAGGCAAAAGAAGAGAGAGAAAAGAGAGGGAGAGAGAGAGAGAGGGAGAGAGGGGGAAAAAAAGGAGAGAGGGAAAGAGAAAGAGAAGAAAGGGGAGGAGGGGATAAAGAAATTAAACCCTTTAAGTCAATGCATATTGTGGTGACACTGGCACAGGAGCCCTCACGGTGGAGTCGGCCAGGGCTGTGCGTTCCCAAAATATGACCAGGGGTGCTTGGATGTGTCGGCAGTATGACGACGGCTTAAAAATCTGGTTGGCAGCACCCCGGGAGAACGAGAAACCGTTCACCGATTCAGAGAGGGCTCAGAAATGGCGACTGTCTCTGGCATCTCTCTTGTTTTTCACAGTCCTGCTCTCTGATCACTTGTGGTTCTGCGCCGAGGCCAAACTGACCCGGACCCGGGACAAGGAACATCAGCAGCAGCAGCAGCAACATCAGCAGCAGCAGCAGCAGCAGCAGCGACAGCAGCAGCAACAGCAGCGGCAGCGGCAGCAGCAGCAACAGCAGCGCCAGCGCCAGCAGGATCCCTCCTGGCCCGCGCTCCTGGCGAGCATGGGGGAGTCCTTGCCTGCCGCCCAGGCACAGAGACTCCTCTCCGCCTCCTCGTCCCCCACCCTGCCCCCCTCTCCGGGAGACGGCGGTGGCAGGGGTAATCGAGGCAAAAACAACCCGAGCAAGGCTCTTTTTCTAGGAAACTCTGCCAAACCCGTGTGGCGCCTGGAGACTTGTTACCCCCAGGGCGCCTCTTCGGGCCAGTGCTTCACCGTAGAGGATGCGGACGCTGTGTGCGCCAGGAACTGGAGTCGGGGGGTGACAGCCAGGGGGGAAGAGCAGCAGGTGAGAGGGAAGCATCAAACTCCGCTGTGGAACTTGTCTGATTTTTACCTTTCGTTTTGTAATTCTTACACACTTTTGGAGTTGTTCTCGGGGTTGTCCAGTCCCAACACTTTGAACTGCAGTCTGGATGTGGTGCTTAAGGAGGACGGCGAGATGACCACCTGCAGGCAATGCGTCGAGGCTTACCAAGACTATGACCACCACGCTCAGGAGAAATATGAAGAGTTTGAAAGTGTGCTCCATAAATATTTACAGTCGGAGGAGTATTCGGTGAAATCGTGTCCCGAGGACTGTAAGGTAGGACTAGTGGATTTTTTCCTCTTTCTGCTCTTTTCTGCCGGTTTGCTCAGTTTTGATATCTTCTAGTGTTTTTAAAATAAGTGTTTTTCCCTGCTGTGGTGGTTACTATGTTTTAAGAGCTTGATTTTTTGCTTTAATCAGGGATACCTGGTGGACTGATTTTTTGGGCGGATGGTGGTGGTGGTGACAAGGTGGGAGAGAGATAAGATTAGGGAAGAACCTGGTCTTCTGCGAAGATAAAGCTAATGGCTGTAATTTAATTTTTAGAGCTATGTAATTGCCTTAAACGCTGCTAACCTTTCTTAAAAACTGGAATTTGAGTGTTGTTTGTTAGGAAGATAGTGATGGGACTGAGTACTGATGACCTCAACTAAAGTCATACTAGTCAGAGGCAGGCATGCATGGTTTGGCATATGAACTTGCACCTCTGAACTCTTTTTAATGCCATTGTTAAACTGGTTGACTAGAAGGAGGATAGAAGGTTTTTGTAGTTGTGTAACTAAGGTTAAGAAAGAGCATTTTATCTGTTTCTACAGCAGTTGTTCTGGTTGTTTTGAAAGTGTTGGGCTGTGTATTTTTTTCTTGGACTTGTGAATGATCATTGATCTGAGACTGACTGTGAGTGGCAAGTTGTAATTAGGTATCTAGTGATCAATTATTTTCATTCATTTATTTGTTAGACATCTTTTGTGATTAACTTCAATTTTCAGGATGCTCTACAGAATTACTAACTGGCAAATGTTTAATGGTATGAGCTAAAATTTACCGAATTCCTTAACTTGTATTATATCCATCCTCTCTCAGTTGAATGTAATAAGAATATAGCCCTTGCTGATTGGCAAAGAAGTGCATGCAAATTTCTTAAATGACCAATGCCACCACATCAGAACCAATAATAAGTGTTTCTATCCATGGTGCTGAAATGAGATTTGCCAAGAATTCTTTTGAAGCTGAAGATACTGCAGTGACCTTTAGTAGCCAAGCAATGCTGATAGTCTCAATAAATCTTAATGTTCTCTTCTAAAGATAACTTATTTACCAACACAAAAATGAAATTGCTTTTAAAAACAAATAATACCTCATTCTATCTCTTCTTATCTCTTCCCTGCTCACTGTAAACCCACACAAAATAACTGTGTCTCTTTGCCTCACTTGCTTTGTCAGGGAGACAGTGATGGAATAGTGCAATCATAGGAAGTATGGTTCAAAGGATTTGGTGAAGTTTGACAAGGAAACTAGGAGGAGAGACACCTATTTAAAATGAACATAGAACAAGCACTGTATTTTAGTTTGGGTTGACTAGTTCTGCTTTTGATAATTTAGCTAATGCAGACTGGTGCTGCTTTGTTGACATTCTTTAAGAGCAGAAAGAGATCCACTTTGAAAATAGCAATAGCAATATTATGTTTGTAACATTAATTTGCAGTGCTACTTCGCTTGATAAATGGATTTATTTATTTATTTTTTGTGGTAACCATACAACTATACCTCATATCTGGAAATTAGAATAAATCTTAATAGTAGAAAAAATAATGAGTGGTTAGTGTGTTTGTTGCAGTTATTTACTATGACAAGGTATATTGCACTGAAATTGTAAAGGTAAGGAGACTACTGTGTCTTCTAATTTCAACACTAATAAAAAGGTTGAAGAAGTTTCAGTATGTTTGTGGCTTGAAGCTTATTTAAGAGTGCTACCTTGTAATAATGTAAATTTGCCCACTACTTCCCTGAATATCAACATTTATAGCAAATTTCAATTTGCAAACTTTAGATATTTAAGAGTCCTTGTTGTTATGTAGACTGCAACATATTTTAAAATAAGTATGGCAAATATATCTCTGTTCAAAAGTACAAATAAATGTCTAATAAATGCCCTTTCCTGATGACCTGAATCAATTCTCAACTTTACATTTATATCATAGCCATAGGTATGGGTTAAGCTAGTTTATAATGTTATAGACTATTTCTAGATCATATTTTTTTGTATAAAAGAGTAATTGTGAACTGAACACACAAAAGGACATTATAAAGATCCTTACTCCTTAAAAAAAAAAAAACTTCACATTGAAAAATACACATCAGCATTTGAGTTTCTCATCACCACAGTACAGCCCTTATCACCAAAGATGTCTTGTAGATATTCCTCAGTTGTGAAATATTTTTCCCTTTGGTTTCTCAGTTTGAAATATTTAGTCCCCAGTAACTGTTGTCAAAAATTACAGTTTCAAATTTAAGGTGTTGGTGTTCTTAGTTAATGACTCTCAAGTCTTTTGATTATTATGTAGAAATATAAAACAAGCACAGTTGCTTGGTTATCTGTGTAATTTCCCAAAGATTCTGAAAAACCACCCACAAACATATCCACATAGAAACTATATCACATGGCTTAAAATGGTACTTGCTGTCTGAGTTTCTTTCTAAACAATTTTACTTTAAACATACTTATAATTAAGAAATTATGACTATCATCGGGAATATATTCAAAGCCCTATGCTGCATTAAAAGTAAATGTATTATATTTCTGAATTAGGCAATATAGTAATGAGAAAATTCAGTTGTGATACTGTATAAATACCATATTTACTAAGGCATTCTGGTCGTGTAGTGGGTAGCTATTTGGCTGCTAACCAGAAGGTCAGCAGCTCAAGCTCACCATCAGCTGCTCCATGGGAGAAAGTTGAGGCAATCTATTTCTATAAAGATTGAAAACCTTGGAAACACAATGGTGGTCACTATGAGTTGGAATTGACTAGATGGCAGTAGCTTTTTTTTTTTTTTTTACCATATTTACTAAAATTATAGCAGGAGAAGACATGATATCATGTAATATATATATATAAATTATTAGAATACATATATTAGGAGCAAAATATTAATTTTATCATAATAATTAATAATTAATAATCAGATGATGTATGATTAATGGAGTGATTTCTAATTTTTAAAAGTTAGCACATCTCATTGCTTTCTAGTTTTGTATTCTTCCCCCTTTAAAAAAGTGCCACATTCCATGCATATATAAAATAAAAATGGATTAAAATTATTTTTGATTTAAAATTTTTAAAGGGCTCTCTGACCCATTATGGTGACCAAACTAGCAATAAATTTAATACCATTGAAGTATCTTGAGTCCATAGTAATATGAGATCAAAATCAACTTGGATTTACTTAGATAAACTTTTGCATTACAAAATGTGATAGAGATTATATTTTCATTATATTCTGAGAAATAACTTCTTTAATATAAAAAATAAAATTTCATATTTATCTGGGAAGTAATTTATGGCTAAATAAAGAAAAAGAACAGTGTGTATAGCATTTATATTATAGCTTTCAAGCTACTATGTTATGTAAAGACAATAGCAAAAAGTATGACAGTAATTACGGCCTCCAGTTTGCAGTGTTATACAAAATAATGTAAACGACAAAAAATAATAACATGTATAACCTTCAAGTTGAGGGGAAATGCTAAAAAAAATGAAATATTCTAAGCTGTAAAGCCATAAGTATATATTATACTTTGTTTACTGAAAGATTTTTACTTATATATGTAATATATGTAAGTAAAGAATGTCATTCTTTACTAAATTTTTTGCAAATAAATATTACTAAACTGGAATATTTAGGGAATATACATTTCTAAATTACAGAGAAACTTTTATAGTTACTGATAACTTTATTTACTTACTATATAGCTCTGGTAGCTTAGTACCTAAGGCACTTGACTGCTAACCAGAAGGCAGAGGGTTCAAAACCACCAGCCACTGCCTGGAAGAAAGGTTGGGCAATCTACTTCCGTAGTGATACTGCCTCAGCAACCCAAGGAGGGGTCACTATGAGTTGGGGCCGACTAAATGGCACATAACAACAACAACAACAACATATAATACAAATAGTCAGTAAAGCATTAGGCATAGTTAGGTTCTAACATAAATCATTCAATCACATTTACTTTAATTTTCTTATTATATTATTATTTTTACAATCTTGTATGAAAACTGATGATATTGTCTATTTTCATTCAATGCACACTGACTGACAGGACACGCTATAGCTGTTAGGCATACTCAACAATCATGAGACTCATATTGTCCTGTTTTACAGGTACTTCTCATAGACACTAACCAGTTTGAGAACATAGATTTGGTTTGCATAATGTGCAGTTTTAAAAAAGCAGTTCCTAAGGTGCATTTATTTTCATGTCAGAAACTGAGTACTCTCAAAAATATAGTTGTATTAAAAAAGGAGAATTAAGTCTCTTATATTTCTTTTTACTTAAATGTTGAAGTAAAGTATTATTTCACTGTTGATTAACTACTATTCTGCATGCAAGCCAGTCTTTGGAGGTGCAGATTATATCTCCCATTATGTCTTTTGTATTCTATAACTTTGTTTATCATTTTCAAACCATATTTTGCTTCTGTACAAAATCAATGTCTGACCATGCAGATAATCATTTTAATGATTAGTAGGATTATTATTAAAGTCAAAGCTGCTGTCATAATTATTTTTTATAACCTGAATTTTTGTATTTTATAGTTTTGTTCTCAAGAAAACTACTGATTTATGACGTGTTTTATTTTTGTAGAGGAACACCCAAAATTTTATATTGCATTTAGATTCCTGTTATTGTACAGACTAAAGAATGAATGTTTTTGTTTTGGATTTGTAACTGGGTCAAATTGATAGCTATCTAGGGCATAGCCACAAAGTCTTTGAATAATTGCTATTATTTATTGGTTTTAATGACTTTTATTAGGTGAGGTAATGACAGCATATAAAAGATGAATTAAAGTATAAAGGAAAAAAAAAATCAAGCAATACTCTGTCTCCTCCTCTTCCACATATAAATCAAAATCCATTAAGATAATTTGCCTTGCTACTGCTAACCAGAAGGCTGATGGTTCAAATCCACCAGCCACTCCTCAGAAGGAAGGTTAGGCAATCTACTCCTGTAGTGATACTACCTCGGAAACCCAAGGAGAGGTCTCTATGAGTCGGGTCCAACTCGACGGCACACAACAACAACAACACATCAACACATTGAATATATAAGAGCCAACATACATAACTGTTTCAAAGAAAAATAAAAGCACTTTAATTTGAATGATCTGAGCTATTGCCACTATTTTAAATTCTCAACTTCCTTTTTAAAGCATCATCTTTGGAAAAGCCCTCACACTGGCTAGATACCAAATACTTAGTTGTTTACAATATATAAATTTATATTGCAAAACTACTACTTCAATACCAGTAAAAATTTACTCTAGATCAAGGGTCCTTAGAATCATATTAGAATCTCCTGGAGAGTTTTCATAAAACTGAGGCCTGGGACCAGCTCCCACCCCAGCCCCAAGAGATTCTGATTTAATTGGTCTAGGTTGTGGCATAAGCATTGGGATCTTGTAAAATTCCTTTCGTGTTTCTGTTGTGCAGTCAAGATTGAGAACCACTCTTGTACTTGACAACTAATGTAGGAAGGTCTATTATCATATTGTTGTTGTTGTTGTTATGTGCCATCGAGTCGGCCCTGACTCATAACGACCCCTCCTTGGATTTCCGAGGTGGTATCACTACAGAAGTAGATTGCCCAACCTTCCTTCCGAGGAGTGGCTGGTGGTTTTGCACCGCCAGCCTTCTGGTTAGCAGCCAAGTGCCTTACGCACTACGCTACCAGAGCTCCTCTATTATCATACAGATCTAAAAAAAATAAAATAATCCCATGAGTGTAGAATACAGACAGATAGGTTTAAAAGTGGTAAAGGCAACCTGACAAAGACAGAGAGCAGGGCAACGAATATGTAGTGACCAGACTAAAAAGAAGATGAGAACAGAACTTAGTGAAAGGGTTATAAGAAGTGCCAGAAGAGAATACAGAAATAATGAGATAGATGCAGAGAGGACTGGAGATTTTATTATGTAAGGATGGGTCTGTTGGCTGTGGATGTTCTTTGTCTTTTAGTCAAGATTGAGTTGTTCTAATGGTGTTCACTGAATGGACTGAGAATGTGGGTGCAAAAATTAAATGACTGCCTTTTTGATACTAATGAACTATTTGGTATTCAAACTTCATTGTTTTTGCCTTAATTAGAGCCTGTAGAAATAGCTAAAAATAAGATTTTTTTTTCAAAAATATATTGGTTTTATGAGAAAACCTGTTGGCTTTTCATGGCATGTCACATGCTTCTAGGGCCTTTCTTTCTTTATCTATACACTTACTTTTTAAACTTAGAAAGTTACTGATCTTTGTGTGTGTGTGGGAGGGAGGATAAGACATTTAAAAACAACAACAACAACAACAACTTTTATAATTCTGAAATAACTTGTTAACATTCGTATACTTTTTTGAAGACACGAACTACTAAGTATTCACAGATTAGTAGCAAATTTAAGAGCTAGTTTTAAAGAAGCTTATAATTGTTCTGATTTGAAGTGATTGCAGTGTCAGTCTTGTCTTTTCTTTTAACATTTTAGGTTACAAGACACTGAGAGAAACTAAAGCTTAATTTTCTCTAATAAGAAATTAAAGGTATTCTCAATCCACTAATGAAATTTCTTTACTGAAATGTTAAATTTACTCTGATTCTTTGAAGCTGAAAGCAAGAACTAACAGATATCCTTTTTTTTTTTTTTTTCTGTTATTACTGTGATTATAAAAAGGAGCTCTGATGGTAGAGTGCCTGAGACATTCGACTGCTAACTAGAAGGCTAGGTGGTTCAAACCCACCAGCCACTCCTCGGAAGGAAGATTGGGCAATCTACTTCGTAAAGATTTACTGCCTTGAAAACCCAATGGAGGTTGCTGTGAGTCAGAATCAACTAGAAGGCAATGAGTTTGTTTTTTGGTTTAGTGGTTATAACTTAGGTTATTACTGACAAGTGGTATATTTTGCTGGAATGAATGAAAATACTGCATTCTAGGATGACGTGAGTTACCCTTTAATAAAATAATATTTGATATGTGTCTTGGTAGTTTGTTTCTACATTTTATCATCTATAAACAAAATGTTATAGAAGCTACCACAGATGGTAAAAAAAAAAAATCCTGCAAAAAATGGAAGTTTGGTAACTGTTTAAATACTGTTACTGATCTTTGCAGTAATATGTCAACACAGATATGTGTGCTGGGTGAATGCTATAATATATCCCCTTTTAGTCACTTCTACCAAAATACATAGGGACGTTGTATGTCAGCTGCTATACCCTGCACAACAAGGAAAATGGAGTCTAGCCAAAATTGTGGAATTGGTGACTTTGATTTTTAGTCTCTTCACCTTTTGGTTTCTACTCATTGTTAAGTTTTCTTTCTTTCTATTACCTGGCTGTTTCCTTCATGTGCCTGTTGTTGCTAGGTGCCATTGAGTCTTCTCTGACTCTTAGCAGCCCTGTGTACAACAGAAGGAAACACTGCCCTGTCCTGCACCAGCCTCACAGTCCTTGCTATCCCTGAGCCCATCATGGCAGCCACTGTGTCAGTCCATCTCATAAGGGCCTTCTCCTTTTTCACTGACCCTCCACTTTACTAAGCATGATATCCTTCTCCAGGGAATGGTCCCTTTGGACAGCATGACCAAAGTAGGTTAGATGAAGTCTGGCCATTCTTGCTTGCAAAGAGCATTCTGGCTGTACTTCTTCCCGGACAGATCTGTTCTACTGACAGTCCACCGTCCTTTCAGGGTTCTTCACTAACACCACAATTCGAAAGCATCATCTCTTCAGTATTCCTTATTCATTGTCCAGCTCTCACATGCATATGAGGTGACTGAAAACACCATGGTTTGGGTTAGGGATGGCTTAGTTTTCAAAGAGATGTCTTTGCTCTTCAGCACTTTGAAGAGATGTTTTGCAGCAGACTTGCCCCATGCAATATGTTGTCTGATGTCTTGACTGTTGCTTCCGTTGGTGTTGCTTGTGGAACCAAGTAATATGAAATATTTGACAACTTCAATCTTTTCTCTATTTATTGTGATTGCTGCTTATTGGTCCAGTTGTAAGGATTTTCATTTTCTTTAGGTTGAGGGGTAATTTGTACTGCAGACTGTAGTCTTTAGTCTTCATCAGAAAGTGCTTCAAGTCACTCTAGGAAGCTGCACTTCTAGATCCTGTGTCTCACTTGAAATCCAAGGTTCAAGATTCCTTTCTTCCTTCTCTGTACCTCCTTCCCATCAAAAATTATCAGTTTTAAGTCTCTTTCATCCAAAACTCTCACTGGTTTTGTTTATTTGAAAAGAAAATTGAACTAAGATGTAAACAGATGATGATGACAATGCTTTAGCCCCTTCTGAAAATGATTTGAATCACTAATAGAAATTTAAGTGCTGAAAGGAAGCTTCAATAGTAGCTAACACACTTTAGAGCCTATTAGATATTTGGAATTGCTCTCATTTGTTAAATTCTCCTGGCAATTCTATGAGGTAGAATTTTACAGATGAGTAAGTTGAGGACATCTTAAATATCCCAAGGTCAAACAGTTACTTAGTGTTAAAATTCATTTCCACACATTGATATATTTTCTTTTTCTTTATTATTATGGGCATTTTTAAGCATTTTTTCAAAAATGGAGAGATTAGTATAATAAACCCACAAATACCTGTCATATAGATTTAATGATTTTTCAAAATGTTGCTATACTTACTTATTTTTTATTTATTATTAAAAAACATGTTATACGTGACTTATATGACATCACAGAAATTTGGTAGTCATGGGCAGCTGTCATGGATAGCCATGAATTCCAGTTTCAACCTTTTAAAGGCTTATGGAATGTGTGAATATGAATAACCCATATGAAGGTAAGCAGAACACTTAGGTTTCTAGTTTGAGGTTTAAAGCTTTTGCAGAGAAAGAATGTTTGGAAGGTTTTGGTGGGAGGAATATAATATTTGAAGATCTGTGATATTTCATTACACTGAATTTGTAAGTCAAATAAGATACGCTCATTTTTTGTTTATGATTTTCAACCAAGAGTTCCATTTTTACATGATTGTTTTAAAAGCTGTTTGAGTTTTTTAGTTGAGAATTGTCCATATTTTGCCTAACATATCTATAATAGAAGTCTGAATTTTTGTCTCTAATTTTTTAGAATAAACAGTTCAGACTGCAGCAAAGAGATGTTCTTTTCAATTCCTCAAACTATTCTCTTTCATAATAGTTCAGTTTTCCAGTGGTGGAAAAATTCACAGATAGGCTCATCGATGATACCCAAGTTAAACTATGACCTGTTTAAATGAAGCCATGAAATCCTAAGACTCAAACTTTACTTAGACAAAATTAATTATGTTTGTAAAATGGAGATAATTCCAGCATCATTTGGTTATAGGAATAAAATAATGTATATAATGTGATTGATTACTGGTAGGTGCTATCTACTTAGGTTATCACTGACATCATATTGTATGCATCATTAAACTCATGTTATAGATGAAAAAACTGAGACATATAAAAATGAGATAATTTGTCTCTGGCCATATAGCTATATAGGGACAGCCAAGATTGTAAGTCATGTTTGTCTATTTCTAACCTCCAACTTCTTCTTCTTCTTTTTTTTTTTTAATTTTTCAATTTTTTATACTATACTGCTTCTTGGTCCGTCATGCCTTGAATAGGTGTTTAGAATATAGAGGTGATCAAGATAAGATCATTGACTGAAACATTTCACAGGCTATTATAAGATCATCAAATAAACAATTATAGCATAATATGATCAATTTGTTATTAACCTAGATTGGTAAGAACTGAGAAGGTAGTACTTCAAGTTGCCTAATAACATCACAAAATGCTTCACAGAGGAGGTGATGTTAGATCTGGGTGTTGAAGCACAAAAAAGAGTTTGTTATGCAATAATGGAGAAAGATTTTCAAGTCAATGGAAGAGAACCTGAAAAGGCACAAGATGATAAGAGAAACTGAAAATTTCACTGTGATTGTAAGGTGTGCCCACATCAGTAGGAAACTCCTCTAGGGAGATGTTAGTGCTTGCTTGTGAAGGACCATTTATCCCAAACTAAGGTCTTTGAATTTCATTCCCTGTATGATAAAATATCAGAGAGAAATTTCAATAAAGAGAGTAATATTGGGTTATTTCTTTTCCTTAAAAGTTAGTTCTGGAACAATGTGCCAGTGGGTTGGAGTAGAATGAAGTGATGTTAGGGAGACCGATTTAGAAGCTGCTCTTCCTTAGGAGTAATAGGATGATTATCTAAATCAGCACTTCCAAACAGAACTTGCTATCACAGTGTAGATGCTTTCTAATCTGCACTGTCAATATGGGAGCCACTAGTCATGTGTATATTCAAAATACGGCTAGTATGAATGAGGAACTGAATTTTAAATTTTATTTAATTTTTATTATTTTCAATTTAAATAGCCCAATGTGAGTAGGCCACTATTGGACAATAAAATTCTTAACACTTCAGTAGCTATAATTGGAGAAGAAAGCCCAGATTCAGGAAATATTTCTTAGATCAAATTGACAGTATTTAGGAACTGATTGCTATGTAGAGGGAGGATATGATTCATGTATTATAAAATGTGAGGATGGCTGGATGTTAATGCTTATAAATGATATAGGAAATACAGGAGGAACAATAATTTGTGATTGAGACTGGTGAATATAATAAGACATTACTGTTTGAAGATAACGACATCAGGAGAATATGTCAGTGGCCTGTATGCTATGTGAGTAGGAAGCTTAGGTGGCAAGTTCACTCTATACTTGTGGATTTGATCCTAGAAGCTGTACACAGAGATGAAAGAACCTAACAACAACAACAACAACAACAAAACTATGTGAGGAATGCCAAGCATCCTGAGGAAGATCAGCATTTAATGTTTTGAACTTAGAAGGGACCAGTGAAGGAGATGAAGAAGGTAGAAGCAGAGGTAGAGACAGAGATAGAGCTTGCTGTTGGCTACTGTAGAGGCGGCTCAGATACATGATGACCTTCTTAATGAAATAAACATTCAGAATGAAGCATTGTCTAGTCCTATACCATGCTTGATTGTTGGTGTATTTGATTCCATTATTGGGCTATTGTGTCAATCAATCAGGTTGAGGGTTTCCCTTGCCTTTCTTGCCCTCTGACTTGATGTCCTTTTCTTTAGATTGGTCTTTCCTGATGCAGTGTAGAAAATGAGTCAAAGTCCCACCATCCTTGCTTCTAAAGAACACTCTAGTTGTATTTCTTTTAAGATTGATTTGTTTGTTCTTTTGTCAGTCCATGGTATATTCAGTATTCTTTGACAATGCCATGGTTTGAACAGTTTAATTCTTCTTAGGTCTTCCTTTTCATTGTCCAACTTTTGCATGTATGTGAGGTGATTGAAAAGACTGTGGTTCAGAGGAGATGTAACTTTGTCATCAAAGTGACATCTTTGCTTTTTAGAAAGTGTTTTTAATGTTTTAAAAAGTAAAGAGATAGAGATCAAGAGAGCAGAAGAGAGGGAATGAATCATGAGAATGTGATAACATGAAAGGCAAAAGGAAGGATTTAAAGAAAGATATAGAATAAGTCAAGAGGGTCTCATGTTACAGAAAGGATATATAGGATGAAGGCTAGAAGTAAGTTACTGAATTTTGGAATTAAATATTTGTGACTTTTTAAGACTAGTCTCAACAGAATGATAGGAAGAGGTATGAGATTGTGATTAGTTAAAGAATAAATTGGAGTTGTAGAAAGAGTAGACACCATCACTCTTTATTAAGTTTCATAGTGAATAGGGAAAAAAAAAGTAAGAGGTTTTTGAAGGAATAAATGTTTCATGATGAAATAAATTTTAGTTGCATCTTATATACCCTGCTGTATATCAAAGACTGGTTGTTTTTTATATTTTAATTGGGAACAATGATTTACTTCCAGGATTTCAGAAACTAAACACAATTATCAATTGTAATATGCATACATGAAGTAGAGAAATCAATTATATTACATTTTGTTATGTTTTCAAATAACATAATTATTGAGTCAATATGAAATCATAAATAATTTATATATGTGTATATACAACAACAACAAATTCACTGCCGTTAAGTCAGATCTGACTCATAGCGACCCCTCTTTGAGTTTCTGAGGCGGTATCATTACAGAAGTAGATTTCCCAATATTCCTTCTGAGGAGTGGCTGAAGGGTTTGAACCACCAGCCTTCTGCCTAGAAGTCAAATGCTTTAGGCACTACACCACCAGAGCTTATGAAATATAAATTATTGTCTTTCAAAATATGGTCTCCTGGGATTCAGTGGTATATTTATAGAAGACATTTAATTAAATATGACTATCTCTTTCTAGGTTTTGTTAAAAAAAAAAAATAATTGATATATTTTATTAAGAAATCCAAAAATACAAATTATTTTTAACTCCAATAGGAAAGTATAGTAAAATGATTAAAAGAATGATTGCGAATAGACTAGGTTCAAATTCCTTTGAATAGTGGTATGGTATTGTCCAAGTTACCTAAAATGTTGATTCTAATACTTATTTCATGGGATGATGGTAAGGAAGAAGTGATGAGGCTTATATGCATATAAGAGGACCTAACATTTCCTTTGATGATGCCCCAAAATGGCATCAATTAATTATTTTTATTTCTTCTTGATGATATCATATTAGAAAAAATAAAAATATATGTATAAAACATATGGAAAAAATAATAAAATTTTTATAAATCTTCATTTAAAATCTCAAGTAAGTTTTATGGTAAGCAGCATTCACAGAATTTTCTAAGTAGGCTTTTGATTTGCATGGTAAAATCCTCTGATATTTTTGTCATCCATAGTCATTCTGTTTTTCTAGAAAGGTGACACTAAATTATTTACCCTAGAATAAAATGGAAAAAGAAATTTCAGGTGAAGTAAAAATGTTCTATTAATAAAGCTTATTATTATTTTTTTTTTCTAAATGTTATTTCAGATTAAGACTTTAACATATGCTATATTTTCAACTGAGTAAATCAAATTGAATTATTCCCAAGGCACTAGAGCATTTATTTTGGTTCACAAATTTCCCTTTCTAGGAGGAACAACAGTAGATAAAAGATTGCAATGATCTTCCATCCCATGAAAACCTATAGGAATAATCTTGGGGAAATTTCTGTGTTATATAGTTCATTGGATGTTGCAAAGTCATGGGCCTCCAGTTCCCACTGAAAAAGTTGTGGTACTTTGCCCTCTGCTATAGCTACATGGCCTTATATTTTGTTTTTATTCCTGTTGTTCTCTGCTCTGCCATAACTTTGTAGACATTCATTTAGTAATTTTTAGTAATATTTAGCAATTTTATTGGTCAGGGATGGAGGGTAGGGGTGTAACAGATAGCCTTGGCATTGATCTCAAGTTAGCAGACAAAAACAGAGTGCCAGTGAGGCAAACATGGCAGGTGCTTAGAGACAAACAGTTGAGTGGGATAAAACAAAAGGACTAGAAGCCATGCTCCTAAAATTAAAATATGATTATCTTAAGAGAAGACAGAGGTAGACAGTTTCTTTGACTTGGTAAAAACTGTCATGTAGGAAAGAATTCTAACTCTCCAACATCTTTGTATCACTAAACCAGACCAAATTCCATCAAGGTCGATTCCACTCATAGCGACTCCTCCTAGGGTTTCTGAGGCGGTATCTCTATGGCAGTAGATTGCCTAATCTTCCCTCTGAGGACTGGCTGGTGGGTTTACGGGTTATAATAAAGGCTTGTGTGTAGGCTTCTTGGGCAAGGAAATTCTCCACATAAGGAAGAGTGCTCTATTAAAAGAAGCATAGCTTCCCACAGTGGAATGAGTTGGGAGTAAAATCAATGCTATAATAGATGTAAAAACAAGATGGGAATCGTAGGTTAGACTATACGATTCTTAATATTGTATCCAACATCCTTTGAGATAAAATGAGGCACCCAAAAAGTGACAACTTTTTACAGTGAAAATGTATGTTCTACTCCGTTCAAAGATATAATTCCATTACACAGAAAACAACAATTTTCTTATCCTAACAGCTTACACA
>NW_006921642.1:5821458-5822728 GCF_000298275.1 Orycteropus afer afer
GAGGAGGGGTTGCTATGAGTCAGGTCCAACTCGAAGGCACACAACAACAACAACAACAACAATAAGGGTCCATAAGTTGGAACAGACTTGATGGCAGCAGGTTTTTGGTGACTTGGGAACTACAACAACTTCAGTAAACTGTTAGAATCTGTCTGAAGAGAAATAAATGTTTTTTAAAAAGGACAATCTGAATCTCAAACCTTTTAAAAACAGGATTTCTCTTACATATAGTGAAAACTAGCAAGGTTTCTATGGGACATTAGTGAATATAAGAAGTAGTCGGGCACATGTGCTTTCCCTGACAATGGCTTCATGCTTTACTCCAAGTGAAATAGTAAGAAAAAATTGCCAGTGATCTTGATGTTGTTGTAACTGTGAATCCTTGTGTCTGATTTGTTTTGGGGACGTTTGGCAAATTTTGATAGGTTTCAGATATATTCTATTTGACCCATGATATTTCTAAATATATGTTGAAAAGTTGAAAGTTACTTATGAGAAAGTGGACCCTTTCATATCATCTCAGTTTAGAGTTTTCAAACTTTTCGGTTTTATTCAATGTGTCTGAAAATTCCATTAAAGCAAAAGGAATTCAGATCTGAGTGGCATATCCTTGTCATCAAAGCTTGGCTTCACTGATTAATATATAAGGATGGTTTGTACTTTTCAATTTACATAATTGTCAGCTGCTTGTCAGTGTACTTGGTTTCCCTATTCAATTAATTGTTTCTTTAAAATGGTTATAATAATTGATCTAATCTTTAGATATTTTGGTATTTTGGTGTCCTTAAGACTTAATGGACAACACAGGCCAATCATGTCTATGCTGTTTCACCAACAAGAGGTCAAAGATGGTATTCATTTATTCGTTGGCAAAGACAAATAAAAATAAGAGTGTACATGATCATTTTTTGTTTGTTTGTTTCATTCTTGAGAAATAGATTTTTCATTTCCAAATAATTTTAGAGCCTCAGAAACATTAAGAAAGTCCATTGATATTTGCAAGTCTCAGTTCTTTAATTTACATTTCATACATGGTATTAAGAACTTGAACTGTTCCATGTAAGATCTAAACTGTTTCCTTAAACCCCTCAGGATTAATCTTTAATGTTCCTCAATTATTTCATAAAGGTCAAGATTAAAAAAAAATGCCCATAATTGTACCTACAGTTCTCAATATTGATGATTAGCCAGAATTTGCCCACATCACACAGCCCAAAAAATCAGCACTGTAGACCTATTTGGCTGAGTTAACCATCATTCTGTTTCATTG
>NW_006921642.1:5823048-5824905 GCF_000298275.1 Orycteropus afer afer
TGCTTTTTGGCTGACAATCTTTGTCAGAAATATGGTGCTTCACTGACAGGGGGATGAGGCTCCATTCTTCTGTTATACTTTAGTTAGACAACTGCTTAGTATTTTCACAGAATCCACTTTGAAATGAAAAAGTTGAATTTGAATTCCTTTTACAACTTGTTAATATTATATGGCTATAAATACTGTACAACACTCAATTTCTCCCCCTCCCCCATGTCTGGTCTAGAATAGATGGATTGTAAGAAAGCTCACTCATGATTAATAATAGTTTAGGGAAAAAAAATAATACATTTATCCACACATATTAATTTATCTTAATAGCCTGACATGTGAAATACATGAAACAAGATAGAGTAGCTGAAAAGATGCTACAAATGCAACAGGGAAAACACAAAATGATATTTGATTTAGTTCCCATTTCCTGTTCTTGACTGATTATAACAATTTACTCTTTTCATTGTAATGCTGTCATCATTCTGGGCTATTTTGTATGGCCTTGGGCCTAGTCTTATTCTATTGTGATTTTTTTTCTAATATCCTGACAATATATGATGCATTTAGTGTGGTAAATTATTAAAGGGAATTTTCCAAGGGGCTGTTCAACTGAATTCCTCTGATTTTACAAGTAATGATGAAGAGCGATCCTTTGGGCTGTGGGTGTTTGTTGTGGAAGGAGAGGGTGAATCCAAGGGATTAAATAACTACCAGCACTGAAGAGAATGCAGGCATTTTCTCAGGATGATCACAGTAGTTATTTGCAAAGGATATGATTGTTGTCCAGATTCATTAAAGGATGCTGCATAAAGGACATTTAAATAACTTAATTTGTGGCCATTGCCTCTGACAATGCATTTTGTAATACAGTTTTGTGTACTAATGGGAAGAAACATTATACTCTTTTGAAAAATAGATCTTTACTGGAAGCTGTTCTTAGATAATGTTAGCATTATTATTAAATAGCAATAGTAATTTTGATACGAGAAAATATCCAACATTGCTCCTATTTAAAAAAAAAAGAATGAATAATCAGGCATTTTCATGTGTGACTCATATGTGGGCATTAAAACATATACAGAATTCATATATAAACAGTAACTATTAACGCAAGAGAAGGAAGAAATATTAGGGAAATCATAGAGTATTTGTTTGTCCAGACTTATGCTAATGAAATGGGAGCTCTGGTAGCATAGTGACTAAGGCACTTGACTGCTAATCAGAAGGCTGGCGATTCAAATCCACCAGCCACTCCTTGGAAGGAAGATGGGGCAATCTACTTCCATAGTGATACTGCCTTGGACACCCAAGGAGGGTTCACTATGAGTCGAGTCTGACTTGACTGCACATAACAACAACAACATGCTAATGAAATAAGGATTTAAGGGTCGTGCGAAGTCTCTTCATCTAAAATCTGTTTTGTTCATAATCTGTTACTGATGAAATCTCAGTAACAAATTTCACTTTTCAAATTGTCTTCTTTCAACCTACAGGTAAAAATTAGATTTTACTCGGTGCCTTGAAATCAGGACAATATTTTGCTTCTCATCCCAAGTTGTCCCTCTCACTTGCTTATGAAAAATTCATTGTTTCCCTTTTAAAATACAATAGTCTCTAAGTCAGATAATTACAAAATACCAATTTTATAAAATATGGTATTAGATATCTTTGTTGCTGAACACAAGAGCTTTTTATATGGGAAATATAAACACACTATTTTATTTGTACATGTTTTTTTTATGGGTAATTACGGGTTTGAAAAGTAATAAACAGCAGCATAATTACTCCAAAGCTAGCATTGGAATGTGTGTATCATTAATCTGGCCATTTAAAAAAAGAAATAATTCATTTGTGAACCTTTTC
>NW_006921642.1:5825261-5827648 GCF_000298275.1 Orycteropus afer afer
AGAGAGAGAGAGAGAGCTCTGGTGGGCTTTGACTGCTAACCAGAAGGTTGGTGGTTCAAATCCACCAACCATTCTATGGAAGGAAGACCATGCAATCAACTTCCATAAAGATTTGCTGCCTTGGAAACCCAAAGGGGTTTGCTATGCTTCAGAATCAACTCTATGGCAGTGACTTATACTTTAGTTAGACAAATATATATATATATTTTAAAAATCTACTTTTTAAAATATATATATACACATACATACATATACACACATATGTGTATACATATATGTACGTGGGTGTAAGACATTATAACCTTACCATTTGGGG
This sequence comes from Orycteropus afer afer, assembly GCF_000298275.1. Taxonomy (NCBI): domain Eukaryota; kingdom Metazoa; phylum Chordata; class Mammalia; order Tubulidentata; family Orycteropodidae; genus Orycteropus; species Orycteropus afer. The sequence continues at coordinate 5,825,578 of NW_006921642.1, forward strand.
GTCTAAAATTAGTAAGAGATTAAAAGAGAGAAAATTCCACTCAACAAAAGAGTAAGAGAGATTATCTGACAACATATTAGAAACTTATTTGATTAATTCAAACACTGGGAACTCCGGTGACATAGTGCCTGAGGCATTTGATTGCTAACCAGAAGGCTGGTGGTGCATATCCACCAGCCACTCCTTGGAAGGAAGATTGGGCAATCTATTTCCTCAGGGACCCAAGGAGGATCGCTACGAATTGAATTGACTCCATGGCAGAGAATTTGGTTTTTGCATAAAAGTTGTATATTTTTTTTCCTCACCACAAGATCCTATTTGGATAATTTCACAGAGATATTAAATTGTTTATTTTATCAGCTGAGGAAATGTATATATGTCAACTAGCTCAAAAAATTCAAATTACATGCAGGTATTTTAAAATATCACTTCAAACATTATTTTGGACTCTTTCCAATTATAGAATGGACTAGAGTATTACCTATGAAACGGGAGAAACTACATTCTTAAAGGTCATTCAACGCGCTTTTGGGGAAAATCTATTACTCATATGGAAGCAACTATGAGTAACTAATCTGATTGCTTTGATAAGCTGATTTGAAGGAAGTTTGATACTAATCATGGCGTAGTGTCTATGGCATTTGACTGCTAACCAGAAGTCTGGCAGTTCACACCCACTAGCCACTTCTTAGAAGGAAGATTGGGCAATGTACTTCAGTATCTACTGGGATACAACCTGGGAAACCCAAGGAGGGGTCACTATGAGTCTGGGCCAACTCCACGGCAGTGAATTTTTTTTTTTGTTAATCAACAACTCAGACCCACTGCCGTTGAGTTGATTCCAAGTTATAGCAACCCCACAGGACAGAATATAACTGCCCTATAGGGTTTCCAATCTTTACAGAAGCAGACTACCTCATCTGTCTCTCATGGAGTTGCTGCTGGGTTCGAACTGCCAACTTTTTGGTCATTAGCAGCCAAATGATTTAACTACTATGCCACCAGAACTCCTTCAACAACTTAAGTATAGGGAAAATAACTAAGGTAAACCTATTTATCTCTCTTCATAAATATAAGTGATTTAATTAAATTTTATTTTTACTTATGGAAATGCCTCAAAGTTTGCCCAAAGCTAGAAGGAAGTTTTCTTCTCTGCTAAGATAATACTAGTTAACAATTAGTACTTGGTGTTGGTGCCAGGCCAATTTACTTATTTCTGTGAAGTAGGTTTTATAACTGTGTGCCCATTTTGCAGGTAAGAAAGCTAAGGCTAAGGACACAAGGCTCTTAACAAGGTTCTTAACCACCATTTTATATCTGTTTTCTATTTTTATGGTATAGAAGCAATCCTAACTTTCTAATATTATAGATTACTGAAAAAAAAGGAAGAAAATAAAAAACCCCTGGTGTAATTCCTAAAATTATGGCCCAGGTTATAATTTTGGCCTGGAACTGGACTCACTTTTTGTGAATTAGCTCTCAGCCAAACAGTGGAAAGACCTACAAGCAGAACATCTGCCCCAGGGAGATGCACCCACCTACCCTAAGGAGACTCATCCCACAGATCAACCAACCATGAGCTATCAGAAGGGCAGCACTTGCATAAAGTGAAAGCTGGACAGACAGGAACGCACAGATAAGAAGGGCAAAGGACAGAGGCAGTCATAGGAGGAGATGGGAGCTGTTTATTGCCGATAATGTAATTGGGGCTGTGAAACCAAATGTGCGTGAACTGTTGAGAGTAATATGAATCTCCTTTGTAAATTTGCACCCAAATCAATAAATTCTTTTAAAAAATCACTCTAAATATTAGCTTGAAGATAATTCAGGAAAAGCATGCACATAATTTACATGATAAGCCTGTAAACAGCATTGTGTGCTTTTAAACTAGTCCATTTGTTTCTCCTATTAAGTTTTGAGGAGCTCTGGTGGTGTAGTTTCTAAGGCATTTAACTGCTAAAAAGAAGGCTGGAAGTTCAAATCCACCAGTCACTCCTTGGAAGGAAGATTAGGCAACCAACTTCCATAGGGATACTGCCACAGAAAGCCAAAGAGGGGTCACTATGTGTTG
>NW_006921642.1:5830098-5846258 GCF_000298275.1 Orycteropus afer afer
GGGCACCATCTAGTTCTTCTGGTCTCATAGTTGTATAGGTTGCAGATCGGATGGTGTACCAGTCACTAGGACTGATTGTTTCCATTAATTTTGGTTTCAGGAGAAATATATTTTGAGGCTGAATGTGAACAGTGCCATGGAAAGATATAGCACAGCCTTCTGAGAATTTAGGGGAGATATGTTTCTTGCTTTCTTCATTAGATTATGTGAATATGTTTTGCTCTGTGTCTATATGCAACAAGTAAAATGGAGAGGACAATTCCAAATAAGTAAAGCATCAAAATATATCTGTTGAATTTTTTGAGAGAAAATTTTAAGGCCTTATCTAGAAGTTCATTTGAAATCTTCATATCTTGAGGCTTTTTTTTTTTTTTTTTTAATTAAGAAACTAAAGTGAAGTAGTCCTCTTGAAATCAAATCATTTACTCTGGATCGGGAACATTAAACATTTTGAAGTTGGCAATTATCACAATATTCTCTCCTAGTCACAAAGTTTCTACTGGTTTTTAGGAGAAAATAGTTGCGTATTTCTGCCCACGTTAAAAATCATCACTTTTTTTTTTTCTTTAATCATAAATCACCCAGTCATATCTTTTGAATATTGTAAAGAGTATTTGCACATCTAAAGTACTTCAATTTATTTAAGTGTTTTCCAAATTAAAGGATAGTATTCATAGAAATCACTAAAGAAACTTGGACTACATTGTAATTGGGAACAAGTGGCATTAGGTAACTCTTGGGTAGCATCGACTCAACAATCAATTTTCATGAAAGGAAGCATTGATAAGTTTCTTCAGTGATTTAGTAGAATTTTTATTCAACAGAGGTGTTGCCAGTTTTCACTGGATATTCCAAAAATGGAGTCATAGTATGTTGCTATCTTTCACTACCTTTTAAAATTTTAGATCAAGATGAGGAAGCTTCAGGTCTTTTTTTTTTTTTTTTAAATAAAGAATATCATTGTACTGCTGCATAACAAATTTAACAAATTGTTGTTGTTGTTAGTTACCATAAAGTGGATTCTGACTCATGGCAACCCATGTGTGCAGAGTGGAACTGCTCCATGTGTTTTCATGGCTGTGACCCTTCAAAAGCAGATCTCTAGGCCTTACCTCCGAACTTTTTAAGTAGTAGCCCAACCATTAACCATTTGCAACACTCAGGGACTCCCACTTAACAGATTAGTACACAGTAATTGTCTTAGTTTCTGTGGTCAGAAACCTGGACACAATTTAGCTACATCCTCAGCAGCTACAAAAAAGGTGTCAGCCAGAGTTGGGGTGTCATCTGAAGCTCTACTAGAGAAAACCAGATTCTGAGCTCACAAGATTGTTGGCAGAATTTAGTTCCCTGCAGGTTGTAGGACCAAGGTTCTCAGTTTCTTGGTGATTGTTGGTAGGCTGCCCTCAGTTCTTTGCCATGTGGTCCTCTTTAGGGTAGTTCAACAACCTGGCAGTTTGCTTCTTTAAAGCCAGTAAGGGAGAGCCTCTCCCAGTAACCCAGATGTTAGTTCTGTGTAATGTAATCTCAGAAGTGACATCCTCTCACCTTTGCCATATTCTATTGGTTAGAAGAAAAGCATAGGTCCTAACTACATTCAAAGGGAGGAAATCACACAAGGGCTTGATTATCAGGAGACATCAAAGATTTCTTATCACTTAGTTTCATAATCAACAGCCATGGAAGCAGCAGTCAAGACATCAGATGATGTATTGCACTGGGCAAATCTGCTGAAAAAGACCTCTTTCAAGTGCTGAAGAGCAAAGATGTCTTCTTGAAGACTAAGGTGTGCCTAACCCAAGCCAGAATTTTCAATCGCTTTATATGCATGTGAGAGCTGGACAATGTATAAAGAAGACTGAAGAAGAGTTGATGCTTTTGAGTTGTTGTGTTGGCGAAGAATGCTGAAAGTACCATGGACTGCTAAAAGAACTAACAGATCTGTCCTGGAAGAAGTGCAACTGGACTGCTCCTTGGAAGATAGAATGGCCAGACTTCATCTTACCTACCTAGGTCATGTTATTAGAAGGGACCATTTCTTGGAGAAGGATATAATTCTTGGTAAAATGAAGGGTCAATGAAAAAGAGGAAGGCCTTCAATGAGATGGGTTGACACAGTGGCTACAACGATGGGCTTAGCAAGGATTGTGAGGCTGGCACAGGACTGGACAATGTTTCATTCTGTTGTACATACAATCGCTATGGGTTGGAGAAGACTAGATGGTACCTAACAACAACAACCACCTTAATTGCTGTTCGTACATCTATTACTTCTGAAGTTTCCTTAAACGTATTATTTTTTTAGATAATTAGAGACTATTTTAAATATTTTTAATCATTTCATGCAAGATACATGTTTATTCTGATTTTATGTTGTCACTAAATCAAGAAATACCTGATAAATATTTAATTATAAATGTAGGAGACCATCAGCATTATTAAGTGCAAATTGCTTTTATTGCTGGGACATAGCTAAACACAATTTATTAGGCATAATTATACATAGGGAAAATGGAACTTTAATTAATGAAATTAAGAATGAATATTTCCAAGCTTTTTATATTTGCCAAAATTCTTTGTGTGTAAAATAAATTCTAAGATTTGCCTTGAAACATTTTTAAAAAGTTATGAAATTTTCTATAACTGTGGAATAATAAATGTCACACAATTACTTTAGTAGAATATAGTCTGTGTCCTAAGAATGCATTTTAGGGTAAATTAATGAATATTTAGAAGCTGTAGTTTCTAAGTGGCTTATAACTCTGATAGTAAGATTTATTCATTTAGACCAATGTGATAATCACATATGCCTCTTTAGTCATCCTTATAAATTTCATTTGTCTGTACTGCTGCCCATAATACAAAATTCAGATTAACAGTTATAGCAATGGCATTTGAAATAAACATGAAAGCCTTTAAGGAGCTCTGCTGGTGCAGTGAATAAGTGCTCAGTCACTAACCAAAAGGTCTGCTGTTCTAACCTACCAGCCACTTTGTGAGAGAAAGATGAGATAGTCAGCTTCTACAAAGATTTAGAGCTTTGGTGACCCTATGGGGCAGTTCTACTCTGTCCTATAGGGATGACTCAATTGTGGTGGGTTTGGTTTTTTGGTTAGCAATGGGATTTGAAATAAACATGAAAACATTTTAGGGGAGTTGCCTTTTTGAGTAGAAGTCAGGAATCTCTCTTTCTTCACCTACACTGACCCCAGTTCAAAGAAAAGATCCCAGTAGTAGAATTACTATTATTGTTGGTATCAATTCTAGAATGACTAAAATTCTTCTAGGAGCTGAAGTCATTGATCTTCATTAAACTATAAACTCTTAGGCTGTTTTTATGCATGTATTCTTAAGGAAAATCACTTCCCAAATTCTTGATTGCTGTATGGTTTTGTTAAAGAGAGAAGAAAATATTCTGTTCCTGGAGTAGGAATTTCAGGCATTCTAGAATTGATACATTGTCAGTCTCAGGATGAAGGAGGAGACATGGTGCATAACTATGGATATTAAAAGTACTACGAAAAGTGATTTATGACACTCACGACTGGCATTTGTTTGACTGAAACAAGTCACAAAACCACTCCTATGTTCAGCAGAGCAAGAAGAGAACTAGAATGTTTGGCAAGTTGTGATATAAACACAAGTGTAAGGATAAAGTATAGAGAATTTGTGTTCAACAAAGGTACATTTGTCAGTATTTTGTCTAGGATCCATGTCAATTAATGCTAGAAGGAATGCATATTGTTTATATTGAATTCTTCACTTCTTTTCCAAGTTTAAAGGAGAACTTTCTTAGTAAAATTATTCCCAAAGGAAAATTTATTAGTGACGGTTTTTAGACAGTAGTGTGTAATTGTAAACTATTATAATGGAGTTAAAATTAGCATAGCTGATAGAGCAGTCTTTTCCATCTGTAATTTTAAAATGCTAGTAGTTCAAAGACAACTTAAAAACTTTCCGGGGAATGGGAGCATTGGAGTGAGGATATGTGTAGAGCAGCATTTTGAAGTCTTCTAAAAAGCACTGGAGCTGAACAATCCCAAGATTTGCAAAGTTATTCTCAATTGCATTTCTCCTGTTTATATTACTGTGATTTTATGAAGTAAAAATATCTAAATGTGTGAAGAGTATTAGAATACTTAGTACTGAAAGTGGAAAACATAGGTTGCCAATGTTCTAATTTCTGGATTCATTTGATATGGTTCTGTGTAGTGAAGGAGTAAAGTCTATTTGTAGGTTAGGCCTACAGAGAAGGCTAAGGCTTACCACCACCCTGCCCACCTCAACTTTCACCTATTCTTTGCCATTAGGTAGCTCTTGGACACACCACAGACCAGACCTTTAGTTGATTAAGGAAGTCTAAATTGATCACTGCTAATACAAAATTTCTACTTGGAGAGGTGATTCCAAGCATATGCCAATTGCTAGCATCATGTTGGTATTTAAAGGAGAGAACATAATTACTACTTTCTCATTTGGACGTAGATCAGGTGAAAGTGATAAAACAACAGCAACAGCAACAAGCTAGTGTTTTCATCCAAAATTAAGAATTTTTAAAAAATGCTTCTGTATTTTCCTTTATACCATAAATGGAATCATTGTCTTTCTGAATGTTCTGAAATATTAATCTATGTGTTGTTTTCCTTTGCATATTTACTGACTTAAAATTAATGCACTATGTAAAACTAACTCCAAGATTCTATTGTTGTTAGATGCTGATGAGTTGGTTTTGAGTCGTAACAACCCATGCGCAACAGAATGCCTGGTCCTGTGTCATCATCACAGTCATTGTCATTCTTGAGTCCATCGTCACAGCCACTGTGTCAATACATCTCTTTGAGGATCTTCCCATTTTTCACTGACTCGCCACTTTCTCTAGCATGATATCCTTCTGCAAAGACTGGCCCCTTCTGTAAACCTGACCAAATTATTAGAAAGGAGGTCTGGCCATACTGACTTCTAAGGAGCATTACAGCTGTACTTCCTCCAAGACAGATTTGTTTGTTCCTCTAGCAGTCCATTGTACATTCAGTATTTTTTGCCAACACCACAATTCAAAGCATTGGTTTTTCTTCAGTCTATTTATCCATTGTCTGCCTCTCACATGCGTATGAAGCTATTCAAAATATTATGACTTGGTTCAGGCACCTAGGTCTTCAATGTGACATCTTTGCTCTTAAACGATTACAGAGGTCTATTATAACAGATTTTCCCATTGCAGAATGTTTCATTTCTTGACTGCTGCTTCCTTGGGCGTTGATCTTGGGTCCAAGTAAAATGAAATCCTTGACAATTTCAGTCTTTTCTCCATTTACAACATTGTTGCTTGGTAACGCAGTTGTGAGGATTTTTGTTCTTATGTTCAGGTATAATCCAGAGTGATCTTCATCAGCGAGTGCTTCAAGTCATCTTCATTTTCAGAAAGCAAGGTTGTGTTATCTGCATATCTAATAGGTTGTTAAAGAGTTTTCCTCCAATCCTGATGCCATATTCTTCTTCATATAGTCCAGCTTCTCAGATTATTTACTCAGCATAGAGATTTAATAAATTGAAAGGCTACAACTCTGATGCTCACCTTTCCTGATTTAAACCATGCAGTATCCCCATGTTCTGTTTGAATGACTGCCTCTTGATCTGTGTATAGGAACTTATGAGCACAGTTAAGTGTTCTGGAATTATCATTTTTTGCAACATTATCCATACTTTGTTATGATCCACACAGTCGAATCCCTTCACATAGTCAATAAAACACAGTCAAACTTTTTCAGTTATCTTTACTTTCAGACAAGCCCCATCTGACATTAGCAATGATATCCCTTGTTCCACTTCCTCTTCCAAATCCAACTTGAATTTCTGTTGAAGTACTGCTACAACCATTTTTAAATTATGTTCAAGAAAATTTTACTTGGATATGATATTAATGATACTGTTTGGTAATTTCCACATTCTGTTGGATCACCTTTCTTTGGAATGGGCACACGTATAGATCTCTTCCAGTTGGTTTGGCTTTTCCAAATTTCTTGACATAAACAAATGAGCACCTCCAATACTACATGTTTGTTGAAACATCTCAGTGGGTATTCCATCAATTCTTAGAGCCTTGTTTTTCACCATTGCCTTCAGTGCAGCTTGGACTTCCTTCAATACTATTGGTTCCTGATCACACATTACCTCTGAAAATGGTTGAATGCTGACCATTTCTTTTTGGGACAGTGACTCTGTATTCCTTCCATTTACTTTTGTTCAATATTTTGCCCATAGAATACATCAGTATTGCAACTCGAGGTTTGACATTTTCTTCAGTTCTTTCAGCTTGAAATATGCCAAAAGTGTTCTTATCTTTGATTTTCCTACTTTAAGTCTTTGCACATTTCATTAAAATTCTTTACTTGTCCTCTTGAGCTGCCCTTTGAAATCTGTTGTACTCTTTTACTTCATTCATTATTTCTTCCTTTCGCTTTAGCTGCTTGCTCTGTTCAAGAACAAATTTCAGAGTGTCTTCTGATATCCACTACGGTCTTTTCTTCCTTTCCTGTATTCTTAATGACTTTTTGCATTCTTCATGTATGCTGTCCTTTATGTCATCCCACAACTTGTCAGCTTTTTGGTCACTTGTGTTTGGTGCATCCAATTTACTCTTGAAATGGTCTATAAATTCAGGTGAGTTATAGTAAAGGTCATATTTTGGCTCTGGTGGACTTGTTTTAATTTCCCTCAGCTCCAATTTAAACTTGCATATGAGCAATTAATAGTCTGTTCCTCAGTTGACCCCTGACCTTGTTCTGCCTTATGATTTGAGCTTCTCCATTGTCTCTTTCCAGAGATGTAGTCAGTCTGATTCCTGTGTATTCCATCTGGTGAGTCTATGTGTATAGATGCTGTTTATGTAGTTAAAAAAAATGTACTTGCAATAAATAAAAAGATGATCTTGCAATTTTTTTTTCACATGATCGCTGTCATCTTTTCTATCACCAAGGCTGTATTATCCAACTACCAATGCTTCTTTTTTGTTTCCTACTTTCACACTCCAATCACCAGTAATTATCCATACATCTTGATTGCATGTTTGGTTAATTTCAGACTGCAGAAGTTGAAAATCTTCAATTTCTACATATTTGGCTTTAGTGGTTGGTACATAAATTAGAATAATAGTAGTATTAATTGGTCTTCCTTTTAGGTGTATGGATATTATCCAGTCACTGACAGCATTGTACTTCAGGATAGATTTTCAAGTGGTGTTTTTGATGATGAATGTGATACCATTCCTCTTCAATTTGTCATTCGCACATTGTAGACTGTGATTGTCTGATTTAAAAGGGCTGATATTAGTCCATTTCAGTTCACAGATGCCAAATATACTGGTCTTTATATATTCCATTTCATTTTTTTCAATTTCCAATATTCCTAGGTTTATACTGCACACATTCCACATTCCGGTTATTAATGGGTGTTTGCCACTGTTTCTTCTTATTTGTAGTCATGCCATGTCAGCCGACGAAGGTCCAAAAAGCTTTATTCTTCCACACCATTAAGGTCATCTCCACTTTGAGAAGGCAACTCTTCTTCAGTCATGTGTTGAATGCCTTGCAAACTGAGGGGCTCATTTTCCAGCACTGTCTCAGACAATGTTTCCAGGGTATTCATAATATTTTTAGTGGCCAATTTCTTTAGAAGTCAACCAGGTCATGTCCTCTTCCTTGTGTGTCTTAGTCTGGAAACTCCACTGAAACCTGTCTGCCATGACTGCCTTGCTGATATTTGAAATACTGATGGCATAGATTCTAGCATCACAGCAACACACAAGCCATGACAGTATTACAAACTAATAGATGAGCAGTAGTCAGGATTGTAAGTATTATTAATCCTTGCATTAAGCTTGGTACATAATTGTTCAGTAAATATTTGTTCAATAGACATTTTTCATTTGGAGAAATCTAGTTTTAATTCCATAAATATTAAAAATGAAAAGGTGAGGTAACCACATATACTGTGACTGCCAGGATCATCTATTCTTACTTATAACTCATTGCCATCAAGTCAGATCTGCCTCATAACAACCCCTCCTTGGATTTCCAAGGCAGTATCACTACGGAAGTAGATTGCCCAACCTTCCTTCCGAAGAGTGGCTGGTGGGTTTGAACCACCAGCCTTCTGGTTAGCAGTCAAATGCCTTAGGCACTATGCTACCAGAGCTCCCTATTCTTACTTATATTCTCCAGGAAATCAAGTACAACTCAGCTATGGTCTTTTCTGTATGGATTTTAGATAAAGCCATGCTGGATCACAGTGTCATAATCTTGTTTGAATTAAGCAAAAAGACATTAAACAAATCTCTCTTCCTTTGAAATTATTTCATTCCATTGTCAAACTATCAGTACTGTTGAATTTCTTCAAATCAAAGCATGATTCATATAATTACTGTATTATGATTAGCTTTATTAAGGACTGAAGATATTTTAATGGTTTGCAAAGAATGAAAAGATGAAGTGTGAAGAACTAGTCTGCAGTGAAGAACTACTGAATACTGAATACAGTTATAGTTTTTGTTGATTATCCTTTTCCTAAGATTACATCCAAAGGTGAGACATTTTGTTCCTTAAAAGTCTATTGAAGTATATTTTAAGAATAACCTGCATAATAATGAATTTATAAATTATTATTAGAATATTTTAAAAAATCTAGCATAATGGTTTGGATTTTCAGTTTAAATTCACTAAAGAACAGTTGTTGTTTAAAATGATGGACATTAATAGTTAATCATATCCAGTTTTTAAAGGAACTTCATTTTTGAAATGTTTGAAGATGATTTATTAGAATTAGTTTATTAGAAAAATGTTTGAATTTAAAAATTCTCTTTTCTAATGCTTATGAATGGATATAATTTTAACTTCTAGCTTATTATTATTAGTTTTCTTCTGTTTTTTTCATAAGATTCTCTTGTAAAGTTATTGTTTTCTGGCTTTTCATTTTGTTACTTTTATTGTGGTGAAAACACACATAGCAAGACCTGAACCAATGTAAAAACTTCCGCATTTACAGCTCAGGGACATTGATTACAGTTTTCATATTGTGCCACACTTATTGCTATCCTTTTCCAAAATATTCCACCACCTATTAGCATAAACTCAATGCCCTCTAAACAAAGCTTTCCCCTTTCCCCCTCCCACTGCCCCTAGTAACCACTATAATCTTTGGTTTATAAATAGATATAGTCACTATGAGGCAAATCGGAAGGAAGGTTGGGGAATCTACTTCCGTAGTGATATCGCCTCGGAAACCCAAGGTGGGGGTCGCTATGAGTCGGGCTGACTTGACGGCATATAACAACAACAACGAGCCAAACAGACTCAATGGCAATGAATTTAGTTGTATACACAGACACATACACACACATATATATATATGTCATTTCTTTTCAACTTATCTAGAAATTTTCCCTCCTTGCCCCTCCCACCACAGGTAACCAACAAAGAAAGTTTCCTTCTATGTAAAAACCTTTCCTTTTTACAATAATGTAATAATACAGTATTTGTCCTTCTGTGATTGACTTATTTCACTCAGACTAATGTCCTCCAAATTCATCCACATTATGTGGTGTTTTGCAGATTCTACATCATTCTTTAGGGTTGCATAGTATTCTATTGTGTGTATTTACCACAGTTTGTTTGTCCATTCCTTAGTTGATGGACACTTAGGTTGTTTCCATCTCTTTGCTCTTGTAATAGTAGTGCCTTAGGCACTATGCTACCAGAGCTCCCCTTTTAGATATTAGGTAAGAAAAATATTCATATGCTTTATTTTACACAATTAGTTTAGATCAGTTTTAATTAAGCAGAAAATTAAGACAAAGCATGTTTTGCTGCTTCAGTTCTTGAGTGGAATATAAGTCAAAGGAACATATTTTTACAATGCTCTGACTCTTCATGAGAAACAGCAATGTCAACTTTACAAAATAGATTTTTGAACATTGGTTAACATAAAATTTTTTTCTCTCCAAACATCTTTAAAATACTGTTTAGTTTATCCTCAATTAATTTTAGGACTTGATTGTATTTGCAAATGGCTTATTTTTCTATTTGCTCTTATTTCTGTTACTGACTTTATGTCACTGTGACCTCTGTTCCAGGAAAGATAGCAAAGAGGTTTTCTATGTGTGCATGAGAAGCTTTAGGATGTATCTGATATTAAACAAAGTTGAAAGAAGAAATTGCAATGATTTAGTTCACCTGTGGATTCATCTACTTTTACCCACTGACCTAGTTGGGATCTTGAGAAAATGTAAAGCTTGATTTTTGTAGGTCTGTGTGGGCCTGGGATTCTGCATTCTCAACAAGTGATGGCCATGCAGCTGCTATTAGACCATGCTTTTAGTTGCAAGTGCATGGCACTTGAAATAGCCATACCAATGAGATTTGCTTAGACCCAGCCTGCCTTTGTTTTAGCAGACCCACGTTATCGATGACTTAACATTCAGAGTTTGAATGAAGTCCATTGTCTGTCAATTTAATGCCATATTTTTGAGGCACAATTTTGGATTCTACACTATGAAAATAAGTCCTTCTTCAGTTAAACAAATATTAATGATGCCTTTCTTTATGTTAGGCATTTTGTTATGGGCTCAGATGATAAAGGTAAATAAGATTTAGACAGATAATTACAATATAGTGTGATTATTGCTATTATACTGGAAGTTCAAATATTACGTAGAAAGCCCACTCAGGAACTTAGGTCTAATCTGAAACCTGAATGCAGCCAAATCTGATGGAGAAAGAAAGAGCAAGGGACAAAAGGGAAGGAGGACCCTACACTCCTTGCTGCTCAGTTGTGGTCCACAGATCAGTAGCACAGACATGACAACAGAAATGGAGTCTCAAGCCCCACTCCAGATCCTTTGCATCCCTGCATCAGACTCTGCATTTGAACAAGATCTTCAGGTACTTCCATGAACAAAGTACTGACTGTAGGTACCGGAGACAAGGGATATTCAGTTCAAAAACTTTAAGACATTTATTTAATTGTAGGAGATAGCTGAGCCAATATCAAAGACTTGGTACCTTGAATGCCTGTAAGAATAAGAAGGTTCTCTTGAGTTTCTCTGTCTGTTTAGCAGAAAGTTTACATTCTTTGTATTATATTTAATTAATGGATAAAAATATCAACAATTTAGAAATGCTAGGTACAAAGTCCATTATTTACTTAGAACTCAACCATTTTCAGATATAGGGTTTATAATTATGGGGTTGCTCCCATCCAGGCTTGATTCCTTAAATAAAATTCCTGTGCCAAATCATTCAAGGACCAATGTCTGAAAACCTTAAATTATTATGCCAGTTCTAAAAAAGAATATTGTTATGCCAATCTTGTCTCAGAATTTTTTTTTCTTTCAGACCCTCATAAACAACATACTGTGTGCTTGGTGTAGGCTCACCTTCCAGTGATGAAAGTTAACCTATGACCTCTCCTTATCAGATACTCCCATATTTAATTTCATCTGTCAAACAAATACACTGGGATGTTGAGGAATATAATAGGCAGCATATAATGGCACAAAACATACTTAATTGTTCTAAATTCAGCCATACTTATTTGTTATCTAATTCAAAGAAAATTATTTGCTTGAAGTTATATGTACTCTTCCCTGCATTAATACACCCAGTTTACCTTTTGTTTTTGAATCATAACTGCTATTTTCAAAGATATTTTTCACTTAGACAAAAATGATTTATTAGACAGTTTATGGGTAATACTTGGTCTGTCAAGAGTAAATAAAATGAGGGTAGAAACTTGCACATAATAGTGGATAAAATAATTTATAAGCTGTGGGTCCATAGTTAAAAATGTTTTTTTAAAAAAGTTATTGAATTAGTACTTGTCAACTTTAGCCTCCTGGGCATTTTGTTTTCAGTTGGTTCTTTTTTTTTTTCAATTCTATATATTCAGTCTATGGATGGTTAGTCATTTTATTTTATTTTTTACTTGACACTATTTAAGAAATACATCCTTTTCTACTTAGATGTATGACTTCACCTCTTGACAATCTTAATGTTAATTATTACCATAATTTTAGAATATCTGAATGTCAGAAGTCTTATATGTTTAAGAGAATCATCTATCATTTATAAAATTTGTTAAGTTCTGCTGAGTTGCTTAGGTACATGTCCACACTTTAGATGTAAAATCTCCCCAAAATAGCTTAGCCTGGAGATTGTTCATTTATGATGAAAATATATGGAAGACATAAGTGTGTCTGATATTTTTCCATTTCACTTTAGGGCTTCTCGCAATGTCATTGTTGTTGTTAGGTGCCGTCGAGTCATCTCTGACTCATAGCAATCCTATGTCAGCAGAATGAAACACTGCCCAGCCCTGTGGCAGCCCCACCATCCTTGCTATACCTGAGCCCATCATTGTAGCCACTGTGACAATCCATCTAGTTGAGGCCTTCCCATTTTTTGTTGACCCTCTGCTTTACCAAGCATGATATCCTTCTCTAGGGAATGGTCCCTTCTTACAACATGACCAAAGTAGGTGAGATGAAGTCCTGTAATTCTCACTTCCAAGGAGCATTCCAGCTGCACTTCTTCCAGGAGAGATTTCCCAGTTTTTAGCAGTCCATGGTACTTTCAGCACTCTTAACCAACACCAAAATTCAAAAGCATCAACTCTTATTTTGTCTTCCTTATTCATTGTCCAGCTCCCACATACATATGAGGTGATTGAAATTACCATGGCTTGTGTCAGGCACACCTTAGTCTTCAAGAGATATCTTTGCACTTCAGCTCCTGAAAGAAGTCTTTTATAGCAGATTTGCACAATGCTATGTGTTGTCTGATATCTTGACTGCTGCTTCCATTGGTGTTGATTGTGGAACCAAGTAATATGAAGTCTTTGACAACTTCAATCTTCTCTCCATTTATTGTGATGCTGCTTATTGGTCTAGTTGTGAAGATTTTTGTTTTCTTTATATTGAGGTATAATTCATACTGCAGACTGTAGTCTTCAATCTTCATCAGTAAGTGCTTCAAGTCATCCTCACTTTCAGCAAGCAAAGTTGTGTTGTCAGCATATCACAGATTGTTAATGGGTCTTCCTTCAATCTTTATGCCACTTTCTTCTTCATATAGTCTAGCTTCTGAGATTATTTGTTCAGCATACAGATTGAATAAGTATGGTGAAAGGACACAAGCTTGACAAACTCCCTTGTTGATTTTAAGCCATGCAGTGTCCCTTGTTTTGTTCAAACAACAGCCTCTGAGTCTATGTACAAGTTCCTCATGAGTACAATTAAATGTTCTGGAATTCCCATTCTTCTCAATGTTGTCTGTGATAGTTGGAACTGTGTGTCAACTTGGCTGGACCATAATTCTGTGTGGTTTGAGCTGTTGTGGTGTGGTTGTTCCCATAATGGGATCAGATGACTATGTTTTGAGTAGCCAATCTGTTGAAAGGGAGTTTCCCTAGGGGTGTGGCCTGCTTCCAGTATATCTGTGGACATCCTGGGAGAGGAAACAGTCTTCTATGGTTTGGGATTCTGTTGTGCTGCTTACAACTGTCTGTAAGTGAACAATCCACCATTCGGCCTGGAGATCTTGGATTCCTCATTCGTTGGAGTCAATAGCCAGTGTACTGCCTGCCAGCTCTGAGCTCCTCAGCCCCTGTGGCTGCAAAAGTTGGGAAAAGCCTCCAGTTTGACGTTTGATCCAGGAACTTTGGACTTGCCAGCTTCTGTAAGTGTGTGAGTCATTTTCCTAAGATAAATCTCTCTCTCTCTCTCTCTCTCTCTCTCTCTCTCTCTCTATATATATATATAAGCTTTACTGGGTTTGTTTCTCTAGACAACCCAGTGTAACACATTTGGTACCAAGAGTGGTTCTAGAGAGACAAAATAATAAAGATGGGCTTCCTAAATTGGTTCTCCAGTTTGATTAATCCTGAAGATACTAGTGACCCTGCCTCTGTTAGTAAAGAGGGCCCTGCTAATCCATGGTGTGAGGTGGCAACATTAATACGTGAAATAGCACCACCAATAGATCAAGTACTTGTTGAGAAGTGACAGTCTGGGTAATAGGATATTTGATACTTTTCTGCAATTTTGTCAGCATGAGGAGTATAAGGAAGCTGGTTGGTTGGTCCTACTTACACTAGACAAAGTGGTGAAAGAGCGAGATGAGCTCAGAGCTGCTGAGTCTCGGCTTAAGCACCACATAAAAGACTTCAGTGCTTCCAGTTGTGCTCTGAAAGGATGTCTTATATCTTCTAGTAACAGAGCAGATATTGCTGAAAACCAAACCCA
Organism: Orycteropus afer afer; assembly: GCF_000298275.1. Classification (NCBI taxonomy): domain Eukaryota; kingdom Metazoa; phylum Chordata; class Mammalia; order Tubulidentata; family Orycteropodidae; genus Orycteropus; species Orycteropus afer. The sequence goes on from NW_006921642.1 coordinate 5,844,392, forward strand.
GAGTCTTATTGTAAGGGTGGCTGAATTACAACGTCAATTAAATTGCCACCCAGAATGGTGTCTGAAGTTAAAGTGAGGGCATTGATTGGGGAAAAATTGGATCCTGAAACCTGGAATGGTGACATGTGGGCAGAGGATAGTCAGGAAGATCAGGATACAGAGCCTGTAAATTTTATGGAATCCCTCCCATCTAAAGAGATCACTGTAAAGCCATTATCCCCTCCACCTCAGTTTGATGGGATTAGCCCAACTGTTCCTGCTGAGTCATTGCCTGAGACAGAGGCCATGGAAGACATTGCTGAATGTTCTCAGGAACTGCCCCAACCACCCATTGTTGCTGCTAGACCTGTAACTAAAGTTAAGTCCAAGTGAGCTCCAAAAGGTGAAATGGAAAGTGTGATTGAGGAGGTGGTACTCTACACTCGAAAAGACCTACTTGATTTTGTTAACATGTACAGACAGAAACCTGGAGAAATTTGTTATGATCTGCAAAATTGAATGCTTTTGTATAGTCAGTAAAACACAAGCAAACATCTTTCTTGTATTCTTTGCTTTGAGCCAAGATCCATCTGACATCAGCAATGATATCCCTTGTTCCATGTCCTCTTCTGAATCCAGCTTGCATTTGTGGAAGCTCTCTGTCAATATATTGCTGCAACCGTTTTTCAATTATCTTCAGTAAGATTTTACCTGAATGCGATACTAATGATATTGTTTGATAATTTCCACATTCTGTGGGATCATTTTTCTATGAAATGGTTATAAATATGGATCTCTTCCAGACAGTTGGCCATGTAGCTTCTTGCAAATCTCTTGGTGTGGCCAAGTGAGTGTCTCCAGTGGGGTATCTGTTTGTTGAAACATCTCAATGGGTATTCTGGCAATTCCTGGAGGCTTGTATTTCACCACTTCTTTCAGTGCAGCTTCAACTTCTTCCTCCAATACTATTGTTCTTGATTATATGCCACCTCCTGAAATGGATCAACATCAATCAGTTCTTTTTGGTACAGTGACTCTGTGTATTCCTTCCATCTTCTATTGATGTTTCCTGCATCATTCCATATATTGCCCATACAATCTTTCAATATTGCAACTTGGGGCTTACATTTTTTCTTTGGTTCTTTCAGCTTGAGAAAGGCTGAGCATGTTGTTCCCTTTTTGCTTTCCAACTCCACATTTCATTATAATAATTGACTTTGTCATTTCAAGCTGCTCTCTGAAATCTTCTGTTCAGCTCTTTTATGTTGTCATTTCTTCCATTTGCTTTAGCTATTCTTTAATCAGGCACAAATTTCAGAGTCTCTTCTGACATCCATTTTGGTCTTTTATTTCTTTCCTGTCTTTCTAATGACCTTTTGCTTTTTTCGTGGATGATATTCTTGATGTCATCCCACAATTCCTCTGGTTTTTGGTCATTGGTGTTCAATACATCAAATATATTCTTTAAATGGTCTCTAAATTCAGGAGGGATATAATCAAGGTCATATTTTGGCACTCATGGACTTTTTAAAATTGTCTTCAACTTGAACTTGAACTTGTTATGAGCAGTTGATGGTCTTTTCCACAATCAGCTCCTGGACTTGTTTTGGCTGAAGATATTGAGCTTCTCCATCACCACTTTCCACAAATTAGTCAGTCTGATTCCTGTGTACTCCATCTGATGAAGTCCATGTATATAGCTGTCCTTTGTGCTATTGAAAAAGGCATTTGCAATGAATAAATCTTTGGGCTTGCAAAACTCTATCACACAATCTCCAGTGTAATTAAAAAATGGTATAGCACTATATGGGAGCTCTGGTAGTGTAGTGCCTAAGGCACTTGACTGCTAACCAGAAGGCTGGTGGTTCAAACCCACCAGCCACTCCTC
>NW_006921642.1:5846358-5852749 GCF_000298275.1 Orycteropus afer afer
GAAGGAAGGTTGGGCAATCTACTTCCGTAGTGATACTGCCTCAGAAACCCAAGGAGGAGTCACTATGAGTTGGGTCTGACTCAATGGCACATAACAACAACAACATAGCATTACATTGACAGAGAACTTCTCACAATAATTTGGAGTATTTTAGGCTCATAGAACATGGTATATTTAATTTCTAATGTAGAAATCTGGGGAATGCTGAATCATGGCTTCTAGTATTATACATGGTCAGAACATATTAGCTGGGAACTTTTTACTTGGACTTGGCTCAAGGTAGTTTTTACTATATTTGTATCTGAAAACAAGCAATGCAAAGACATAAAGAAGGCAAAAGCATAGGGGGATAGTCAAGACATTGGGTTTCTTATATGTCCCTTATAAGATATAAAAGAAAGGCACATGGAGGCACATCCACTCATCCATAGTCTTGCTACCTTTTTACCTCCAGCCACATTAGCACCAAGAACAAAGTTTATTCCCTTATAAGGTCATCATTCTGCTATTGAGTGATGCCATTCGTCATGCAGATTTAGACTTCTGGGCCTTGAGGTTTGACTGTATAAGTATTGAGCAACCTCTCCTTACCTACCCCAAGTTTTGGGCTAAGAGGTTTATATTTTCATCCATCTTGGAACTTTCCATGAGCAGATCTGGCCACAACATACTTCTAGCATAATATTAATTTCATGTATCAAGGAGATTATTAATAAAATTTATAACTATTACAGGAAAAATGTTGAGAGTGAAATCAATCAAATGAGGCTCATATTCTGTTTTGGTTCTCTAGTGCCACTCCAACAGAAAATACCACTAATTTGTGGCTTTAACAAACAAGAGGTTACTGCTTCACAGTTTTGGAGGCTGGAAGTCTGAGTTCAAATTGCCAAGCTCTAGGGGCTCAGTGAAAGCCCCTTGACTTGGGGCTTTAGCTCTGCCTCTTGCTCCTGGCCCACTGGAGCTATAGGTGTTTCTTCATTCATGTAGCTGCTGGCTGCTGAGGCTAACAAGCCCAAGGTCTACAAATAAAATGGCACAGTCCAAATATTACCAAAAAGATGGTAGGCCACTAGTTCAAGTCAAGAGGCAATCCCGAGATTAGCAGGAGGCATGCCAGGCTGCTAAATGAAGACTCAGCTACATGCAGGGTCCAAGTGTGCCAAAAAACTCAGAATAATAGTTGCAAAATTAGAAAATTACATGCATATGGGCAATTATTCAGGCATTTCAAAAAACATCAAGTAGAATTGAAAAGAATACCACCAAAGCTTTTATTATTTAGATCAAGTTTCAGAATTTAAATAATTTCATTAAATAATTTCATATTGTTGTCTTAAAATATTACTGTATTTTCATCTTAAAAGTCAAATAATCCTTCAAAAGTTAAATGAAAAAAGACCAAGGTTTCTTTATTTGTGGTGACATTGACCAGCCCTTTGTTTTGGAGAGGAAGTAACAAATCCTTAACTATATTTACCCAAGGTTATTCACTAACAGTGTTATTCAACAGAACTTTCCACAATAATGGAAATGTTTGCAGTTCAAGACAGTAACCACTGGCCAAGGGCAGCTACTGAGCACCCAAAACATGGCTAGTATAATTGAGGTTATAATTTTTTTTTAATTTAATTTTAACTAGTTTAAAATTTCAATATCAATATGTTCCTAGAGGACAATTCTAGAACACAATTCTAGATAATAAAAAACAAACAAACTCATTGCCGTTGAGTTGGTTCCAATTCATAGTGACCAGTCTTTGGGTTTCTGAGGCAGTATCTCTATGGAAGTAGATTGCCCACTCTTCTCTCCAAGAAGTCTCTGGTGTGTTTGAATTGCCAGCCTTTTGGTTAGCAGTCAAATGCCTTAGGCAATACGCCACCAGAGCTCCCATTCTACTATTCTAGAAAATATTGTTTTGTAAATATTTGTTGACTGAATATCTTTGAGGATTGGGCAATCTACTGCCATAGTGATATCACCTCAGAAACCCAAGGAGAGGTCCCTGTGAGTCAGATCCAACTCGATGGAACATAACAACAACAACAACAGTAGCATTATCAGCATAACTTATATACCTCATGCACTCACTTAATGATTAATATGGTGAGGTGAAATGAAAATTTATTTTGCAGCAGCTCTTACTAAAAAGTGAGAGTGATAGCCTTCAACAGGAAGCTCTCAGGTGATTACCATTTCTTTGAAAAGTCAAACGAGCTTGCTCCAGTATTTACAGGATCATTATTTACATGATTGTACTGCACATGACTCATGGGAAGACTTGACCATCAATAAGGTGAACTTTGAAGAATTCCTATCATTTAATGTATATTCTTTGGTAGAGCCTAAGAGATGCATGGACTCTGTAGTAAAAATTTCTAAATTCAAATTATGGTTCTGCAATTTATTAACTTTGTGACTTCAAGCCATTAACTTAACTTTTCTCATGCAGTTTCTTCATTTGCAATATGAGCATAACAATAGCACCTGTTTCCTGGAGTTGTTATGAAGATTAAATAAGTTCAGAACAGTAAAAACAAAGAAAAGTGCCTGGCACATTATAAGTGCTGAAAAAGTATTTGTTAGATAAATTAAATGTGTTCTACATGTAAAATACAAAACCAAAAAAAAACGAAACTCCTGCTGTTGAGTCAGATCTGACTCAAAGCGACCCCTCCTTGGGTTTCCGAGGCAGTATCATTATGGAAGTAGATTGCTCAATCTTCCTTCTGAGGAGTGGCTGGTGGGTTTGAAACACCAGGCTTCTGGTTAACAGTCAAAATGCCTTAAGCACTACACCACTAGGGCTCCCATGTAAAACAAGCAGCCAGATAAAAGTCACTAATGATGGTCTGCTGAATGCTGTTTGTTAAAGGATAAGTGTATTTCAATTTTCCCTGGGTGGGAATTGCCTCAATGGCATCCTGGACAATATGAACATGACCACAGAGTCTCAGAGTTTCCTTGAGAGAATATTTAAATGATGTTTTTATTGAAGAAAATATACAAAGGCTGGTTAGGGAAGTGCCCTGTTGTTGCTATTGGGTGCCATCAATTCAATTTTGTTTCATAGTGACCCCATGTGACACAGTGGAACTGCCACATAGGGTTTCTAGGCTATAATCATTATAGAGACATTTCACTGGTGAACCACCAACCTATCCGTTAGCAGCCAAGTGCTTAACCATTGTATCTCCAGGGGTCCTAAAGAGATGTCTTAGAGTCATCTAAAGAAAAAGCTGGGATATAAATATCACAGTGGCAGATGTCTTTTTCCCAGAGATTTGCCAAGATTAAATTAAATCACTGTCAGGTTTTCCCAAAGAGTATGTTGAAGAATGACTAATTACATAGGAGTTTAGAAGATGTTGAAACATAGTTTGTGGTCATGTATATTTGAGAATTGCTAGCTTAAAAAAAAGGAGCTCTGGTAGCATAGTGCCTAAGGCACTTGATTACTAACCAGAAGGCTGGCGGTTCAAGTCCAACAGCCACTCCTTAGAAGGAAGATTGGGCAATCTACTTCCTTAGTGATACTGCCTCAGCAACTCAAGGAGGGGTGACTATGAGTCTGGTCTGATTCGATGGCACATGACAACAACAGCTTAAAAAAATAAGGATTTCTTTATGGCAAGACTACTCATAGGATTTTATATATCAATGTGTTTTGTGAATGTCCAAACACATTTAGATATGAACACTTTTTATAAGAAGGAGTATAAGGGATTTATATCCCATACAGTTTAAGACACTATAAAATAAATCAAACAAACCCAGAAAGCCTTTAAACAACTGTTACCATTTGTTGGTAAACATATAAATGTGCATCTTTGACTTTTACTTACATATAATTTTCTTTTTATTTACATATTTGATTTTGAAAACAATTAAGATTTTTGGATCCTAATTATTGCCACTTTAGTAATGTTAAATGGCAACATACATTTTTGTAACACACTATTTCTTTGTGATTTCACAAAAGTTGTTTGTTCTCTATCAGTTATGATTTTCTTGTCTGTAAAAGTGAATTATGTCACTTGAAGTAAAATACTGAAATTTCCAGGCATCTTTCAATTTTGATATCTATGAACTGAAACTCATTGCAGTGGAGTTGATCCCGACTCATAGGGATCCTTCCTTGGGTTTCCCAGTCAGTAACTCTAAGAAAAGTCTATTGCCCAGTCTTCCTTCTGAAGAAGACTCTACACCACCAGAACTCCTTTGATATCCATGACTATATTAATTTTGGACAATAAGTACATCAAGTATATATTGTGAATTTTAAGAAAAATCAACTATCTATTGCTTCTTTTGGGAGCTGGCATAGTGCCTAAGACGTTTCACTGCAACCAGAAGCCTGACAGTTCAAACCCACCAGCCACTCATTGGAAAGAAGGTTGGACAATCTACTTCTGTAGTGACACCACCTCTGAAACCCAAGGAGGAGTCATTATGAGGTGGATCCGACTTGATGGCAGTGAGTTTGGATTTTTTTTTTTTTTTTGCTTCTTTTACCTCTTTAAGGAAGCAGCTTGGCTAAAACATTTCAAACATGAAATCAAAGTATCAAGAAATGATCAGACATATGTGAAATGAATAAAATATTTTACCAAGTATAAATAAGAACGTTTTCAAAATTGCTAAGCATAATGAAATGCATTGTTATTCTTAATATAAAACTATTGGTTTATATTTTATCTACATGTTGTCTACTTCTAAAATGATAAAATTTCAAATATACATTCCTACATATGGTTTGTGAGAAGTATTACCTCTCCTCACTTATTTGTGATGTACTGGCTAAGGCATTTGGCAGGTAACCAAAGGGTTGGTGGTTGAACCCACCAGTTGTTCTGTGGAAGAAAGATGGGGAATCTGCTTCTGTAAGGATTTATAGCCTTGGAAACCCAATAGAGATCACTATGCGTCAGATTCTACTGGATGGCAGTGTTTTGTTTGTTCGTTTGTTTTGTTTTTTTCACTTGTTGACATGGTTTGGTTCCAAACACCAGGTCATGTGAAAATCAATATTATGCAAAAATGGAGGATGACTACATCATTACATAACTGCCAAATTACATCATTACTTAACTGCCAAACCACAGAGAATCATGGTGCAGCCAAGTTAACACATAAATTTAACCATCACAAGCAATGTTACTCTTACTTTGTATACCAGTGTTTATTGCCAGACATATGTATAATACTGTGTAAAATAGTCATATAGTGGAATATTTTTAGTATTGTAAATGCAAAATGTCAGATAATGAGATTGTCAATAAGAAGTAGGTGTATTTTGCAAGAATATTTAATACTTCAATGATAATTCCAATAGGCTGGAAATATAATGAAAAGTAACAGAGATACTCTACTCTTTCCTGTAAAAGAGATTACTCTACTTCTTTCCTGTAACTTATTCAAATATGTTTTCCCCATGGCAGTGTAAAAACAGTTGGTGTAAAATGTGGTGTGTAAAAAGTAAACAAAGCAAAACAAAGTTAAAGAAAATTGAAAACATTTCATTTTTTTTTCTAATTCAAGCTTTATCTTTTATTTTAACAGAAATTCAGCTTTTCTTTTTATATTTTTATTTTGTATGGGCAATAAAAGGGCATTGTAATTTTCTTTGAGAAGAACTAGTACAAGAGAGAACATATATGATCTGTAATACTAATTTACTAGATCATTTCAGGGTTGGAAATTTCCTTTTTAGGACCCAAACATTTCAATATATATATTTTTTCAACTTAAATGAAAATACCCTTGAACAGCCCTTCATAATATTATCAATTATACTACATGATCCACTTTGTCTTTGATCAGCTCTGCCTCCTTTTAGGATGGTAATTTAGGGCATACATTCCCCACCCACTCCCCACACTGCTGTGGAATCAATTCTAACTCATAGGGTTTCCAAGGCTGAAGTCTTTATGGAAGCAGACAGTGACATCTTTCTCCTGTAGAGCAGCTAGTGTGTTTGAACCATTGACCTTTCTTTAAGCAGCTGAGCCCTTTTAATCACTATGCCATGAGGGCTCCTACAGGTAAAAAGGGAATAATAATAGAAAGAGGGTGAATTGAGTTAATATATAGAAAGTGCTTGTATGGTGCCAGGTACCATATAAACACTATCAAATAGTCAGTAATTATTATAGTGAAGATCCTTTTATGATAAGCTAAAGAGTTTAGACATTACCTGTGTAAAAAAAATAGTAAACCAATTAAATTGGAAGGAGAAAACTATTAGATGAAGGAAAAGGGATTTTGGTAGGTTAGAGAGATTGTCTGTCGGTTTGTCCTACTGTGGTGACATGTAGACGTGAGTTTTGAGGCTGAGCCTCTGGTGTTTAAAACCCACTGAGATGCACCTGGTGCATAGGTAACAGCCCAG
>NW_006921642.1:5855620-5867714 GCF_000298275.1 Orycteropus afer afer
CACCTATTTTGGTCATGTTGTAAGAAGGGACCATTCCCTGGAGAAGGATGTCATGCTTGGTAGGGTGGAGGGTCGACGAAAGAGGGGGAGGCCTTCAAGGATATGGATTGATACGGTGGCTGTGATGATGGGCTCAAGTATAGCAGGGATTGTGGGGCTGGTGCGGGATCAGGCTGTGTTTCATTCTGCTGTGCATAGGATCGCTATGAGTCGGAAACAACTCGACAGCACTTAACAACAACAACAACAACAGAGAGATTGGAATCTGGAAGTTAGATTGGAACAAGATAAAACTATAAGTAGGAAGACATAATTTAAACAGCAGCTGAGCTTTTACGGAAATTGGCCAGTATGGTTGCTTTATCAACATGGCAGAAAACTTGTACTAAGCACTAAACTAGATAGGCCAACTACATATCAACCCTCCTCCCACGATCTTGCTACAAATTAAATATTTTTCTCCCAGGAGGGGAGGAATTACTAATTTATTTCAGGGAGAGAGAAGTCATCATGGTTCCTCACTGGCTGAGAGGGCAAGGTCCAGAATCACAGAATCCGAATCAGAGTTTTATAGCAAGAGGTGAAATCAAACCCACTGCCATTGAGTCATTTCTGACTCAGAGACCCTGTAGGACAGAGTAGAACTTCCCAATCGGGTTTCCAACTCTGTAAATCTTTGTGGAAGCAGACTGCCTCAGCTTTCTCCTATGGAGCAGCTGGTGGGTTCTAACCACTGACCTTTGGGTTGGCAGCCAAATGCTTTCACCATTGTGCCACCAGAGCTCTCCAGCAAGAAGGAAGTAAGGCACCTGCAAACTCCTAAGGTGGGAACATCTGCTTGTGCTCTCTTCCTGCAAGGCAGCACTGTTAATCCTTCACTTGCTAAAACACAATAATTACTCACCAATAAAATGTGATGGAAGAGGATTTGTTTTCATATAATGACTTTCATACTCAAAACATCCTCAAACTCCTTGCAGATCAATGATTAAAGAGCTCTGTGTCATCCTCCCACCTGCTCAGCAATAACTGGAAACTCTCACAGCATTTGTTTTTCCAGCCAACTGAGATCACAGAGGTGGGGGAAGACTACAGTGGAGGTGTGTTTGGCATGAATTTAAATGATAGCTTGAATAAAACATCTTTACAGCACTTTTCAACTGTTACTGTCTCCATTGTCTCTACTAAAATCTCTTTAATCAGCGTTATAGCCTGGACGCATACTCATGCAAACCTGCTTCCCACTGATTAGCTGGGACATAAAACAAATGCCTTTAAGAAGTTTGTCCTTGAATTCTGTTTAAATAGGAAAAACAACTGATTTTCAGATGTAGGATGGTCTGCATGTACACAATTACAGGGAAAAAAAAAATTCCAAATTTATTTTACTTGATGACTGCAAAAAATTATCTGTAGCAGTGGTTCTCAAACTTTAAATGTGATGTGAATCACTCAGGGATCTTGTGAAAATGTAGTTTGTGATGTGGTAGGCCTCAGGTAGTATCTAGAGTGCATTTCCAACAAGCTTCCAGATGACACTCATGATGCTTGCATTTGGGCTGTATTCACAGTAGCAAGGATCTGTGGCATAACTACATAACTTATTAGATGTGGAGAAAGGATCAAATACTGGAGCTTTGGAACCCCACTCTTTCATCAGTGTGTCTTGTGCTCAGCTTCATCATTTGGAAATTTAATCTAAAAAGAAGTCACAGCCACTTCTATCCTATTCTGAGCACAAACATAAATCCAAACCACACTACATTGCTGAAGTATCATAGGTCAATCATGAGTTTTTGGACACATGTTTAAAAACCTGGATAAACTAATGGTGGTGACCTCTTTGTAAGTCAGGAAAGATAACTTGCTTACAGAGAAGCCACCATGAAATTACCTTAGAGGTTTTCAGGCCATCTTTTATATAGGAAGAACTGGTAAAAAGATCATTTCCATTCATCATCCTTATCAAATGTCCTTTCTGAAACCTGGTTGGCCCTGTGAAGTGCTGTACAGAGTAAATGAAAGCAGATGTCCTGCTGATTCCTGGGAGAGTCTTTTCAGCTGATGGGGCATTCAAAGTCCCAGTACCCTCTCCAGACTATTTCAGGTTATTTGTATCTCTCAAACTTTGATATTTTTTCAGCAGCTACTCACTATTTTCAGGATCTGTTCTATGTAATATCCTCTCTGCTTACACAATTTACCCCAAATCCATGTACACTGTGGATGCCTGAGAAAAATAGCGGATGTGCATTTGATGATAGGAAGTGTGCTGCTGAGGAAGGGGCACTAATGGCAGGAAAGAAAAAAGCAGGGAAAAGACTATTTATTGCTACAAAGAGTTGTCATTGTACTGATGTATTTTTCATTCAGCAAAGCAGAACTTGAAACTTTCAGGTTATGCCTGCTACTCTTAGTCTCACCCTCTGCCCCCATCCACCCCCTAGTGGTTCCACATGTTACATACTTGTTTGAAATTGTTGAGTTTATAAGTTAGTGATAACATCTAATGTTAGTAACAGTCATAAGATGCTTTACAGTTTACAAAGCTTTTCACATAAATTGTCTCAACAGTTCATGCAGGACACCTTGCCTGAAGTCACTTGTCTAGTGAGGATTAAAAGACTTGAAGCTAGGTCACGGCTGTCACTGCTAGAAAGTATGACCTACCCTTCAAATAGAGAGTGACATTTTAACTAAGAATTATTGCATTTTGATTTTCTTCTTAATTTTTTTATATTACAATGCTTCTGCTATTTTTCAAATGAAAATCGTAATTTTAAAAAATGAATATATCACGTCTCATGAGCCTACTGGGATTATGTCTCTATTTTTTTACTGAACAAATTATCTTTCTTGATGCTAACCAACTTGCACAATCACCAAGGGAACATTACTATATAAATTCTAATCCTTGACTACCATGATTTCAAGTATGCCATATTCTTGTAAGCTCTTTTTGTTAAGCTCTTGTAATTTAAGACTATTTTGCAAGCAAAATGTTTACTAAAATTTACGTAAAATTGCTTTGGTATTGTGCTGAAGGCATACTGGCCCAGCATCACTGCCTAGGTTCAAATTTTTGTTTCAGGATTTGCTAGCTCTTTATGATTTTCTAGACTGTAAGATACTTACCTTCTCTGACCCCCTTATCTTAACTTATAAAATGAGATCAATAATAGCATTACACATTCTCATAAGATTGTTTTGATGATTCAAACAAGCATGCAACACACATAAGATTGCTACATATTAAGCATTAGGGAAAGCTCTCTCTTAATTAATATTGTCATTTCACATATTGTATGTCAGTATTACTTGACCTATATTATTTACACTCTTTGATAATATTAAAAAAAAAAAAAAAAAGCCACTGTGTTTGAGTCATGCTGACTCATAGTGACCCTCATTGGATTTTCAAGGCTGTAAATATTTACAGAAGTATATTGCCTCATCTTCCTCTCAAGGAGCAGCTGAGGGGTTGGAACTGCCAACTGGTTAACAACTAATGACTTATACACTAAGTCCCCAAAGCAAGACCAATCTTTGATAATGTTAATAACCTACTAAGTCATGAATCATTGGCTTGCCTGTCAATGTTGTGCCTCTTCTTATATTTGCTTTTTGCTTTCTCTTGCCTCAAATAGGGTTCATGAGAGATTTAAGTGGCTAAAGTCTCTTTCATTGTCAGGACAGAGTGATGCTGAAGGAAGGAATAGGCTAGAATCAAGGCTTATACTTCCTATTTTGGGGGAAGTTGGCTGGGTGATAATATGATCTTCTTTCTTTATTAACAAAGGTAAGTCATTCCTATCTCCAAGAGTTTTCACAGTGCAGAAAATTATGGAGGAAAGGTGATGTAACACCATCATTGAGGAGGAAGATATTGATGCTTGTATAAATAATTTTAATTAATTTTTTTGTGTATCTAAAAATAAGTGTTTCTAGATGACATTTTAAATAACATGAACTCTTCTTATGTGCTTCTGTGATCTCCATTTCTTTTTAACCTTCCAATGTATCATGGCAGTCAACTTGTAAACAAATATTATGCTGTAACAATGGGGAAAAAAATTAACCCTCTATCAGATGGATGGGTGATCTAAATCAGACATGTCCACGCAAGAGCAGAATAGAAAAGGGAGGGACTAAAATACATATGACTGCTGAGTTGTTTCAAAAATCAGTCTTCAACAGCAGTCATTTATCAAATCTCCTATAGATGATCTTCCCTTTTTTCTTCTTCTCCATGTACTGTTATATTAAACCTGGAATTAGCTTGGTGTTAATGCCTTGTTTCCTTAGGAACCTTTCTGAGTGATTTGTTATACAGGAAATTATCACCCACAGTTAGGGAAGTAATATTACACATGAATAATGTTTTGACAGGATTTTCAGAATTAAATTGTATCCTAGTGCCTAAAGCACTTGACTGCTAACCAGAAGGCTGGTGGTTCAAACCCACCAGCCATTCCTCAGAAGGAAGGTTTGGCAATCTACTTCTGTAGTGATACTGCCTCAGAAACCCAAGGAGAGGTCACTATGAGTCGGGTCCGACTCAACGCACATAACAACAACATACCTTAGTAAAGTTGAAATATCTTAATGTAAATGTTCCTCAAACAGTTTTCTTTATCATCAAAATGGGGGATATGAGATTGAAAAATGATTTCTTTTTTCCTATAAAAAATTGGAGAATAGAGTTCTCTCCAGGCAAGAAGTGCAACTGTCTGTGGTAACATTTAGAAATGAGATTCAGAATCTTTTTCATTACACTAGTTAATTGTTTACTCAGTTCTTGCATCATGAATTCTCAATCTTATTAGACCAGTACCCTGATGATGACTCTGTCACAGTGTGGCTAATAAATAGGAGCATGATTCATTTAATCCCCACCCCCAAAAAACAAAACAAAACAAAACAAAAAACTCCTAACATCAAGGGTAAGAGCTATATTTCCTTTTTTTTTTTTTTTTTAAAGGAATGCAAAAATTTAGTTTCACATTCTCTGACTCAAAGATAAGATAAAAATTGTCTAGTACAACATTGGGCTTGGTGTTTCTTCCTCAAAATTGCCATAATTCATATACATGTTTGTCAATGGCATTATTAAAAATTTGAATAAGATACTAGTATACAAAATATTGAAAATTTCAATTTCACTGTGAGAAGAAAATGCAATGATATATTAGATAAGAGAGGGTCAGAAGTCTTCATTTTCATTTCAACACTTTCACTAATTGATTGAGAAACTTGAAAGTCATTCTTTAATCTTCTTTTCCTCCATTGTTTTGTTACATAATGTATCTCATTTTTAACATCTTTCTATTTGAGAGGATTTAGAAGGTATCATGACCATTTGAACATAAAGGAAAACTAAAGTCAAGATGGGAGCTCTGGTAGCATAGTGCCTAAGGCATTTGACTGCTAATCAGAAGGCTGGTGGTTCAAACCCACCAGCCACTCCTCAGAAGGAAGGTAGGACAATCTACTTCAGTAGTGATACTGCCTCAGAAACCCAAGGAGGGGTCGCTATGAGTTGGGTCCGACTCGACAGCACATAACAACAACAACAACAACAAAGTCATGATATCACACACAAAAAGGTTAAATAAATATGATATTACATCATGATGGTGATTGTAGAAGATTAATTTTAAGAGTTAGATAAAGTACTGTAATTAGAGCATTAGTAAGAATAATTTGACAGAAACATTAGAAGCTCTTTTATCAGTTAAATCAGTTGCCATCAACTCATGTTGACCCCATGTGTGTCAAAATATAACCTCTCCATAAGGTTTCATTGGCTGAAATAGATCACCAGACCTTTCTTCCAAGGTGCCTCTGGTTAGACTCAAACTAGCAACCTTTTGATCAGCAGCTGAGAAGTTTAACTTAAAAGCCAATGGATTCCAAGCTCTTTTATTAAAAAAGCAAAACAACAACAACAACAAAACCTCACTGCCATTGAGTCAATTCCAACTCACAGAAAACTCTATTGGGTTTCCAAGGTGGTAAATCTTTACAGAAGTAGATTGCCCCATCTTCTTTCCACAGAGCAGCTGGTGTGTTTGAACCAACCTTCTGATTAGCAGTCACATGCCTTAGGCACAGTGCCACAAGAGCTCCTTAAGCTCTTTTATAAAACCCAAAACCAACGTCACTGCCATCAAGTTGATTCTGACTCATAGTGACCCCCTTCGAGTTTCTGAGGTGGTAGATCTTTAAGGAGGTAGATTGACCAGTCTTCCTTCTGTGGAGTGGCTGGTGGGTTTGAACCACCAACCTTCTGGTTAGCAGTCAAATACCTTAGGCACTACATCACCAGAGCTCCTGGTAAGCTCTTTTATAGGTAGGGAAAAAAGAAGGAATTAATTTTTATCTAATTCACAGTGCACAACAAATGGCTTATTTTGAACCTAATGTAAAATGATACTAACAATATCCGTATATGTATTTAATAAGCAAAATACAGGGCATGTGCAGAGCACTGTCAAAACACACTTATGACTGGTGAGTAGTGTAGACCTAATTTTTGTTCTAGAAGCAGTTCAAATAATGAAACAAGTACCTTTAAAAGTATCTAAAGTGTTTCATGGAGGTGAGTATTCATGGGATGCTCTGGGAATATCTAGCAAAGCTTCACTTCAGAGGTGACATCTTCAGGGAGATCTGGAGAACGGGCATGAGTGAAGCAGGATAAGTGGGACTGTGGTCAAAATGCCAGAGAGACCATGGCCCATTGAGGAACAGAAAGAAATTGACTGGGTGGTAGAATTTAAGGGAGAGTGAAGCTACTTAGGTTGGGGAAGCTAAGTTAAGGAATTTAGATTTTATCCAAGAGCAGTGGGAAGCTACTGAAGGAGTTTAAAAAGCAGTATGACGTAACTGATTAATTTATTTGAAAGCTCACCCTCCTTTGAAGCAGCAACATTGGAAGAAGGAAGATCAATGAAGTGACCCTTCTAATAAACCAGATAGGGAATAGTGGAATCCAAATTAGATGGCGGCTGAAGGGAAAGATGGAGGAAAACAGATTCCAAAGGTATTTCACAGCTAAAATGGGAAGGACTTGATGGATGTTAAGGGAAAGGGAGACAGAGGAGGATATCTCTTAGCATTCAAATTTGGGCAAATAAGTAGCAAGTGGCATCATTCCGTACAAGGAAGACAAAAGAACAGTTTTGACGATAAAGTCAGTGCTAATGGTGTGACATTTAATCCTTTACACTGTTCAATTTAAGGTGCCTGTGGGATATCCAAATGGGGTAAGAAAGTCTTCACTATACACTCTCAGATATGAATAATTTTATTTACATATCACACACACACACATCTATCTATCTATCTATCTATATCTATCTATCTATCTATCTATCTATACTTACATACATTGTCAGTAATATATATGTGCATTTATATTTATACACATTAAATGCATACACAAAAATATTTATGTAAAGTGGCAAAAAGCTCTCAAGTAAATGATAATTTAACCCACCCGCCACTCCTCGGAAGGAAGGTTGGGCAATCCTACTTTCGTAGTGATACTGCCTCGGAAACCCAAGAAGGGGTCACTATGAGTCGGGGCCGACTCAACGGCACACAACAACAACAAAATTTATTTACTTATTAATGATGCAGGCAATGTTTTCACTTAAATACAACAAGTATTATAAACAATATATTAAAAATAACGTGTTGAATTTAAATTTTAAGTGAAAATGATGTCTTTAGTTGCTGGTGAATTGACTCTGAGTCATGGTGACCTTATGTATAAAAGAATGAACCATGGCCTGACTCTGTGTCCTTTTCATGACTGTTGATATTTAAGTGAGAAATACTGGATTGAATTTCCATAATTATTTTGAAAATTTTGCTTTAATATTTTGTGATAAAGCATTTATGAAATCTAGCTCCAGTTCAATTAAGGTCAAAATTTTGGTTTTAATATTTGGAATGGTAGATGAAAAGGTTATCACTGCCATTGAGTCAATTCTAACTCATAGTGACCTCCATTGGGTTTCCAAGGCTGTAAATCTTTATGGGAGTAGATTTGCTCATCTTCCTCCAGAGGAACAGCTGCTGGGCTTGAGCTGCCAACGTTTTGCTTAGCAGCCAAATGCCTTACCCACTATGCTACTAGACCTCCATATGTATGTGTGTGTGTGTGTATATATGTATATATATATAATCATTAGATTCATTTTAAAATTTATTGAACAATTATGCAAATTTTCTACCTTAAATTATTGAAATGTGTCCGTTGAATTCTCATTGCTTTAAAAATTAATTAATTGTACTTGCAAAGTGAAAGAAATGATTTGAATTTTTGCATTGTTATCAAATGGATTTAAACCTGAGTTCACTCTTTGGAATAATTTGAACTGTATTAAAAGGTTCTGTCTCTGGGTAGAGTTGTTATGTGCCATCGAGTCAGCCCCGACTCATAGAGACCCCTCCTTGGGTTTCCGAGGCAGTATCACTACGGAAGTAGATTGCCCCATCTTCCTTCCGAGGAGTGGCAGGTGAATTTGAACCGCTTCTGGTTAGCAATCAAGTGCCTTAGGCACTGTGCTACCAGAGCTCAAATGATGCAAATATTTCCACCCATCTTTTATTTTTTTTAAAAAAAACAATGCTACCTCCAAAGCATAAGTGTCTTCCCAAAATCATTGACTGCACTTTCATCATTAAATAAGTCCTTTTCCTGAAACTGGAAAATAAACATGCTTTGTTTACAAATTCATTGACAGATTTTTGTACTCATTTTTGTATTGAAACACAGAAATGATCAGAAACCTTAAAATAAAAAAGAAAGGAAAATATTTCAAAATAGTCACTTTGAGTATGACAACTTTTTAAAGTATTTTGATCCAAAATTAACCAGTGAATCTCTACAAACCCCAGTATTTTGGCATGGTCATTTTGTGTCTATTTTCAAATTATTATAAAATACTTCTAGATATAATATATGATTTCTTCAAGCTGTAATTCTTGATAGGTATCAACTACTATAGCTTAATTTTTAAATGTCTTGCTAATCATAATGGTTTCATTTTTATTTAGTTAATATTTCAAGAGAATTTAGGGCCAGGTTCATCTTTAACAAGAAAATGAAAAAACAACAACTAAAAAAAAAAAAAAACTCATTGCCATCGAGTCGATTAAACTCATAGTGAACCCTCCTTGGGTTTCTGAGTTGGCATCTCTACAGAAGTAGATTGTCCAATCTTCCTGGTGGGTTTGAACTGCCAGCCTTCTGGTTAGCACCAGATGGCATAGGAACTCAATGTAAATTTAGAGTTCAAATAGTCTTGTGTATAATTTATTTTTTTTAGCTGTTTCTTGTTCAGATTTGAATATACTGCCATTGTTTTTACTATAAAATGTAGATAATGAAAAAATATGTTTTTTGAGGTGTCAACATTGTTATTTTTTTATCATTTCCTTGTGTTTATATTGTTAGTACTATCTTCAATCCCATTTGCTTTGCAAGTACCTTTTAAATCTCCAGTTTTAATTATAAACAATAATCAATACAGCCAGAGTGAGGTCACTGTCAATGCTTTTACTCTATGCAGCTTTCCTCATTTCCTTCAGGAACCTCATTTGTCATATGCGGCATGTGATCACTTGAAATAAGTATGGAGTGGAGGCACCATTTCAAACTCAATATTTCTTAATCTTAGTTTTGTTCACATTTCAACATAAAAGTATAAAAAAGTTCTGATATTTTCTTCCCATGCCCCAGTGAATGAATCATCTGGCCCACACACTGGGTTGTTTGTACCTCACTTTGGAGAACCACAGTCCAGAAGATTATTTAGTTTATAGTAACAGATAAGGTCATACCAAAACCAAATCAGCTGCCATCAAGACGATTGTGACTCATAGCAACCTCCACTGAGTTTCCGAGGTAATAAATCTTCACAGAAGTAGATTGCCCCATCTGCCTTCTGTGAAGCAGCTGGAGGCTTTGAACCGCCAGCCTTCTGGTTAGCAGTCAAATGCCTTAGAAACTGCACTGCCAGAGATCCTTAGATAAGATCATAAAGAGAGAGTATTTGGAGGGAAAAAGAGAAGGGTGCAAGGATAGCATCTGAGTGAAAGCAATATTTAAGGGAAAGAGAGTCCATAAAAATGAATGAAAAGTCAAAGAATAAAGAGGAAAACAGGAAGATGGATTGTTCTGGAAACCATAGAAGGACAATGGATCAAAAGGGTAGGGTAGTGAACTTTACAGTTGGCTTAGAGGTCAGGTGGAGCTCTGGTGGTATAACACCTAAGGCATTTGACTGCTAAATCAGAAGGCTGGAGGTTCAAACCCACCAGCCACTCCTTGGAAGGAAGGTTGGGCAATCTACTTCCATAGAGATATCACCTCAGAAACCCAAGGAGAGGTCACTATGAGTTGAATCCTGTCAAAAGAGGTCAAGTTAGGTAAGAAGTGGCATTCTTTGTAGATCTCCATAAGAGAAATTTGTTGGTGGAGATGACTGAAGCCAACTGACAAGGGGTTGAGGTATAAATGGAGAGGAAGACATGCAGGAATAAAGGCCATTAACTCATTGAGAACATCTGTACAAAAAGCGCTCTATGGATATCTTTATAGTACAGGTTCACATCTTTCATTTGCTCTTTTTATAGGCGTGGTATGTATTATTTAATTCAGTTTGATGTCTTTTGTCAGTTTTCTTCTATTTCCTCCCTGTCACCAGCCCCTTGTGCCTGGGAGAATTTTCATCACCTGAAAGGTTTTGGTTTTCATGTTTTGTTCTTTTCTTGTAATAGTCTGTTTCAATATTACATGCACTTTTCTGTTTATTTTGAAATGTCATCTCTTTGGAGGCCAGGAAGGGAGGTAGGGGTGAGAATTTTGAAGAGCACACATGGTTCCTGTAATTGAACATCACTTCTGTTAGGACAGTAAAGCAGTTTCTTTAATTGATGGCTCCATGTAAGGAAAAACCAAAAACCAAACTCACTGCCATTGAGCCAATTCGACTCAGAGACCCCTGTTGGGGTTTCTGAGGCAGTATCTCTATTGATAGTAGATTGCCCCAGCTTCCTTCCAAGGAGTGGCTGGTGGATTTGAACCTCCATCCTTCTGGTTAGTAGTCAAATGCCTTAGGCTGCATGCCACCAGAGCTCCTTGTATAAGGAAGGAAGGGATTTTTGTGTTTTCTGAACACATGGTTCTTTTGTTTCTCACACATATGCCTTCTCAACACTGTTGCTGCTGTTCTTGTCCTTTTCAAACCCCTTCCTTGAATCTCTAGTCCACATCAATATTTAACTGAAGGTAAGGCTCACTCTTTGGATAATGCTGTCTCAAGACACTCTTGCTTTAAGGTGCAGACTCAGTTTCTATCGTTGTTGTTACTGAGTGCTATCAGGTCAGTTCTGACTCACAGCCACCTCATCTGACAGAATAGAACTGCTCCACAGGATTCCCTAAGGAGTACCTGGTGGCACTATGCTTAAGGCTTTAGACTGTTAACCAAAAGGTGGGCAATTCAAACCCACCAGCCACTCCATGGGAGAAGGATAAGGCAGTCTGCTTCCATAAAGATTTACAGCATTGGAAACCCTGTGGGGGTTGCTGTGAGTCAGAATCAACTCCACGTCAGTTAATCTTTATAGGAGCAGATCACTAGGTCTTTCTCTCTTGGAGAGGTGACTAAGTAGTTCAAAACATTGACCTTTTTGTTAGTAGCCAAGCACTTAACTACAACACTACCAGAGTGTGGATCATGGAGAAGAATGGGAATTCCCAAGCACTTGATTGTACTCATGAGGAACCTGTACCATGACCAGGAGGCTGTCATTCGAACAGAACAAAGGGACACTGCATGGTTTAAATTCAGGAAGGGAGTGCATCAGGGTTGTATCCTTTCCCCATACTTATTCAAATAATCCAAGAAGCTGGACTCTATGAAGAAAAATGTAGCATCAGGATTGGAGGAAGAATCATTAACAACCTGAGATACACAGACAATACAACTTTCCTTGCTGAAAGTGAGGATGACTTGAGGCACTTACTGATGAAGGTTGAAGAATACAGTCTGCAGTATGGATTACATCTCAATAG
>NW_006921642.1:5868344-5877329 GCF_000298275.1 Orycteropus afer afer
TCGTTCTGCTGTGCATGGGGTCGCTATGAGTCGGAAATGACTTGATGGCACCTAACAACAATAACAACCAGGGTCTTACCACTTCCCAAATTATATGGGAACTGAGATTTTTTTTTTTTTCCCTTTTTCCTGAATTCTGGCTAGGTTTTATGAATCTGTTCCATTTGTTCTCATTAATCTACTTGTACATCTATTTGGTTTTTGTAGAATATATGAAGAGATTCAGATTTAAGGTACAGCCATAATCCTGTAGAAACATAGAAATTGAGTTGAACAGATTAAATATTGGTAACAGCAGTCATTAGAAAGCAAGGGATTGAAAATATAGACTGTTGAGGCATTCTTCTTTGGAGTAAGGACTCTGAGAAGAGAGTGGGATGGAATGATAATATGTTATACTTTTCATTAATTATCTACTGTATAAGACATTAACTGAAATAGATACTTGATCCAGAGTATTTTTGGTGCAATCCTACTTAGCTGGTAGCCCTAGCAATAGTGTAGAAAGAATCGCCATAATGCCAGCAACAACCAATTTCATCCTTAAAATATTTCTGAAATGAAGGAATTATGAGCCTCATTTTATAGATGAGGAAACTGAAACTCATGTTGTTTAACTAGCTAATAATGGAGCTGAAGTCAGCTAGTAATAGAAACAGAATTTGAAGAGGTGCATCTAATTCAATATATAAATTCTTAACTAAACTATAGCACCACCCTGCTCTACAGATAAGAAATTGGAAGAAAAAAGGAAGAAATAGATATTGCCTCAATTCCAAGGGCTAGATTTATATAAGAAAAGTCCATTATTTAAGATTATCCTAGAATTTTGATTCTATGTAAGAATAGATAAAAATATTTCTAGAGATTTTCTAAATAATAAGGAAAGCTTGTATTTTTCTTAAAAAAAATCTAAGTTAAATAAAGAAATTTAGTCTAATTATAACTGATGACAGATTTTTTTTTCATATTTTTGATGAGTGAAGTGTTTCTTTCCATAATTTTTGAGTATGATATTGACTAAAGATGCCAAAAAGATAAAACTGCTTTTTAGTATGAAACAATGTAAAAGCTTAGAGAGGATGCTTTGCAAACAGACAAACAAAATAGAAAAACACTGTGAGGATCACAGAAGAATGAGAAGATGGATTAATTTGGATGGACTTGGAAAAAAGCTAGGAAAGCAAAAGAGAAATGCATACTGTGTTGTGTAAACATTAAATTAGCTTGATCTTGTTCTTAATGTATTCATATAAATGAGACGTTTAAAGGAATGAAATATTGATACATTCTTCCCCTTAGAAAGACAGATATTTTGGTATGCCCAGTGTAAATTATCCTTTTTTTTTTTTTTAAACCCATTTACAGAGCACATACTAAATCAGACAATTTTAAATACACAAGAGAAGGAAGAAAGGAGAAAGTATCAGGGGCCAGTTGGCCAGATCAGGGTCAATTTAATTTTCCTACTTATTTTACAAGGGTTTCTGAGGATAATGGTGTCATTCGTGGATTCATTTAAATAAATCTTGTGTGAGTTGGGGTTGGTATTCATTGAAATACAATCATGTTTTGCCTTCCTGCTAAATCTGAATGTAATATCTTTCTCAACGCAGTGACCTTATAATAAATCAAAACTTATAGGCCAAGGCTGGTATAGATAACACTGAATAAAGGTAAATTATTTATATTTTAATATAATGTAATGTGCTATAATAGAAAATCTACAGAATATAGTGAATTAATGATTTTTAAAAGTGCATAAAAATAAACTTCACTGATAGATAAAAACATATTGTAATGCAATATTAGGAGCCCTGGTAGCATAGTGCTTAAGGCACTTGACTGCTAACCAGAAGGCTGGCAGTTCAAACCCACCAGCCATTCCTCAGAAGGAAGGTTGGGCAATCCTACTTCCGTAGTGATACTGCCTCGGAAACCCAAGGAGGGGTTGCTATGAGTCGGGGCCGACTCGACGGCAAATAACAACAACAACAATACAATATTATGTATCCAGGCAGAAAATGTCCAAACATGAATGAGCTCGTGATTATTTTGTCATAATTGATTCTGAAACATTGATAATAATTTGAGTAATTAATGCAGTTGTATTAAATTTTATTATAATTATTATACTATCAAAATTCAGAAAGGAAATTCTGTTCATAACCTGACACCCTAAATGTACTTTTGTCTGAAAGAATTTGAAAATATGATAGCTGTTATGACCTGATCTTATGCAACTGCTATCAAGTAAAAAATGAGTTGGGATCTATAAGCATTTCCTTTCTACTGTGGGCATATAATGTAAGAACACTAAAATGTTAAGTTCACTATTGTATTTATGATATAGTATATTTCTGAAGTATGTGTGTGTGTGTATGTGTGTGTTTTAATGACAAATGCAATATACTTTATCAAAGCCCCAGCCTTTGTATAACCAAACTAAAAGAAACAAGCTCACTGCCATTAAGTCAATTCTGACTCATAGCAAAGCCCTGTGGATTTCTGAGGTGGTAAATCTTAAGGAACTCTGGTAGCATAGTGGCTAAAGCACTTGACTGCTAACCAGAAGGCTGGCGGTTCAAACCTACCAGTCACTCCTCAGAAGGAAGGTTGGGCAATCCTACTTCCGTAGTGATACTGCCTCAGAAACCTGAGGAGGGCTCGCTATGAGTTGGGCTGACTCGACGGCACATAACAACAACAACAACAAATCTTTACAGAAGTAGATTGCTAGTCTTCCTTCCCAAAGTGGCTGGTGGGTTTGAACCACCAACCTTCTGGTTAGCAGTCAAATGCTTTAGGCACTATGCCACCAGAACTCCCTTTGCCTAACCAAAGCTATTAGAAATGTATTAGTTGTCCAAATTCATTCATGTTGTGAGATGATTCTCGTAGTCTTCATTATTCTTTAATGTAGCATAGTATTCCATTGTGTGGGAGCTCTGGTAGCATAGTGCCTAAGGCACTTGACTGCTAAGCAGAAGGCTGGCGGTTCAAACCAACCAGCCACTCCTCAGAAGGAAGGTTAGGCAATCTATTTCTGTAGTGATACAGCCTAGGAAATCCCAGGAGGGGTTGCTATGAGTCGGGTCCGACTCGATGGCACATAACAACAACAACATTCCATTGTGTGAATGTACCATAGTTTGGTTATTTATTCATCTGTTGAAGGGCATTTAGGTTGTTTCCATTTCTTTGCTATAGTGAATTGTGCTGCAGTGAATGTGCGTGTGCATATGTCTGTTTGTGTCCTGTCTCTCACCCCTTTAGGATATATTCCTAGTCATGGAAATGCTGGATTAAATGATATTTCTATTTTCAGTTTTTCAAGGAAACACCACACCATTTTCCACAATAGTTATTCGATTTTGGAGTCCCACCAGCAGTGTATGAGAGTTCCAGTCTCTTTGCAACCTCTCCAGCATTTGTTATTTTCCGTCTTGTTGAACTTTGTTATTATTCCTGGGGTGAGATGTTATCTCATTGTTGTTTTGATTTGAATTTCCCTAATGGCTAATGATCATGAACATTTCCTTATGTGTTTGTTGGCCGCCAGTATATCTTCTTTAGAGAAGTGTCTGCTCATGTCCCTTGCCCATCTTTGAATTGGGTAGTTTGTCTTTTTGGTGTTGAGGTATTGACATTTTCTATAAATTTTGGAGATAAGTCCCTCGTCAGATATGTCATGGTCAAATATTTTTTGCAATCTGTTGTTTCTCTTTTTACCTTTCAGAGAGGTCTTTAGATGTGAATCATCTCACAATGTGGATGGATTTGGAGGACATTATGATGAGTGACATGAGTCAATCACAGAAGGACAAATATTGTATGAGCCCATTATTGCAAATAGTCAAGGAAAGGTTTACACAGGGAAGGAAATTCACTTTGTTACTGGGGACAGGGGGGAAGTGGAGGGAAAATTTCAGACTAGTTGGTTGTCACATGTTGATTTGGGTGAAGGGAGAGGTGGTATGGAAAGAGTCTGTGACCAGCATGATGACAATGGAGAAAGGAAAGACATTGAATTGTGCACATAAGATATAGACAACAGAAGCAAATACTATTACATGCACAATACTGCACCAGACACCAAGCTATGGATAAATGCATAAACAGGTGAGAAGAGGAGGAGGGGGTGGCCGAACATGAATATACCCTAGATCAA
The DNA here is from genome assembly GCF_000298275.1 of Orycteropus afer afer. Classification (NCBI taxonomy): domain Eukaryota; kingdom Metazoa; phylum Chordata; class Mammalia; order Tubulidentata; family Orycteropodidae; genus Orycteropus; species Orycteropus afer. The sequence continues at coordinate 5,872,516 of NW_006921642.1, forward strand.
GGGTAGGTTGGCCTGATGATAATCTTATATATGCACTTGTGCTACAAAATTAGCCACATACATTACAGAAGCAACAGAAGACAGGGTTGGAGTAACTTCTCAGAGATTGAGAGAGAGAATCCTGGGCCTGTCGACTCAGGACCACAGTCTTGGGGGACATCATGCTCAATTGGCACAACATAGCACATAAAAATCTTGTTCTACCACCTACTTTGGTGAGTAGCAACTGGGGTCTTAAAAACTTTCGAGTGGCCTTCTAAAATGCAACTATTGGTATCTTCTCATCCGGAGCAAAGAAGAATGAAGAAAATTGAAGGTATCTGGAAACAATTAGTCCAAAGTTCAGCTGGACCACTAAGACCCCAGCTTTCACAACCCTGAGACCAGAATAACCGGATGGTGCCTGGCTATCAATGCTAACCACTAGGAAAGGGATCAAAACTGGAGATCCTGGATAGAGTGGGAGGAAAAATGTGGAATAAAATTCAAAAACACAGAAATGAACAGAATTACTGGTCAGATAGAGAATGGTGGAACCTCTAAGACTATGGCCCTGGGTACCCTTCAGGCCTAGAAATGGACTCACTTCCATGGATTGGCTCTCAGCCCAAAAGTAGAAAGATGTACATACAGAACACATGCCTCAGGGTGATGCACCCACCTACTCTAGGGAGTTGCCCCTCTTAGATCAATCAGCCATGAGACACCAGAGGAGCAACATTCACGTAGAGGGAAAACTTGACAGATAGCAGTGCATAGTTAAGAAGGGCACAGGGAGGGGAGGAGAGCTTTTTGTGATTGGGGATGGTAAGAAATACATTAGTCGCTGGTACACATTGATGTTTCCTAGATACAGTGGGGAGCAAACATGAGTTCTAGATGTGAAGATATTTTTATTTTACCACTTTGTCATCCTGACATCCCCCAAAGGTATTTTCTTTGCTTTGAGTAAATAATTATGGCAAATCCCTGTAGTATTTCATCTCTTTTAGAGAATTCAATAAAGAACTCCTAACTTCGGTGGCTAACACTTTTGACTGCTACCAAAAGTTCGGCAGTTTGAACCCACCAGCTGCTCTGTGGGACAAAGATGAGGCAGTCTCCTTCCATACAGATTTACAGCCTTGGAAGCCCTATGATACAGTTCTATGTCCTATGGAGTCACTCTGAGTTGGAATCGACTCTATAGCAGTAGGTTTTAACTCACCTTTAACTTTGGGTGCAAATCATTAATTTTTAGGTATTTCAGAATTCCTTTCCTGAAACAATTCAAAAATCCCATATTATCTGGTTCAATCTGTTCCTGTAATATTTTCATATTTATGTCTGTGATTCTCAAACATATGCCATACATTCTCTGATTTGCCTTTAATTTTGGTTCTTTTTACTGGCTATAAGTTAATTTACTCGTTTTCATCTGCAGAAAACGAGTGGGCATTTCTATGATCCACATGTCTATGAAAACATTTCTAAGTTGTGACAATGGAGACAGGTTGTGATAAAACTTTGGTCAGAGAAAACACAGGTTTTTGAACTGCTTAGGGAAAGTCCTTGTTCCAATGATGATATACTCATTACCAAAATGGAGAAATCAGTACTGTTCCCCAAAGCCAATCTGAATATATGTCCCTATTCTCATAGATGTGGTTGGAGTTATCAAGTGAAAGTATGAATTTACATCTGTTTTGTACAGTTTTTGAATAGGTGAGCAAATTCTAAGCCTTTATTCTTTCATCTGCTTCTCTAAGCAGAAATAATCTTCTCTGTAAGAGATACTGCATTGTCATTTAATACACCGGAAATGGAAACGTAGTTTGTTTCCACACACACACACACACACACACGCACATACATATACATATACATGTTGTTGTTGTTAGGTGGTGTCGAGTTGTTTCCAACTCATAGCAACACCATGCACAGCAGAACGAAACACTGCCCGATCCTGCACCAGCTCCATGATCCTTGCTATACTTGAGCCCATTATTGTAGCCACCATGTCAATCCATCTTGTTGAAGGCCTTTCCCTCTTTTGTTGACCCTCTACCTTACCAAGCATGACATCCTTCTCCATGGAATGGTCCCCTCTACATATACATATACATATATACATATATATAGAGAGAGAGATACATATACATATATAGAGGGACATAGAGAGAGGAGGCAGAGAAAGATGTTCAATACATATTTGGAATTTTCTTATTATTTTTTCTTTGCATGGAAGAAAAACTAACAACTCTGTGGCTGAAATTTCAAAAAGCACTTTACTTTTGGAATGAATTGATTTAATCAAATTAAATAAAATGAGTTATGAATAAATGTTTAGCACAAACCTAATGTATTCAGAGGCATTTGCTATACAATGCATGATGTGATGCCTTTTCAGTCTGTGTGCTCACTTCATTGACTACAGATGATAGCCACACACAATGTGATGAATGTGAGCCAAATAATGATAGCAAAAATTTGAAATGTAAACAGTACTAAGGGGAGACTTAATTCTAATTACTCATAAAAACCTTTTCAAAAAGAACGATAAGATTGTGTAGTTTAATAAAAGTGCTATCAGCATTTGAAGATGAAGCTGAAAATTGCTCAAATGAGAAATAATGTGAAAACAAATTCAAAGATCCCTTTGGTTTGGTGGGACTTTGTAAGATCTGTCTCACCCACTGAGTGCCCAGTGACATGAATACACATTGGTATGGTAGCCTAAATGACATGAAGTAGACTCTGACTGAGGGACAAAACACTTTCTATTGCCATCTGCTGCAGTTTTGCTCAAATAAAAATATAAGAGTGTGAATGTTTCCATGGAAGTTTTTTTCTTTTCTCTGCTAAAAGGCAGATTTTTAACATCTTTTCTGAAATTTATTTTACTTCAGTTTTTTTAAAATTGTAACCATTATTTATATATATATTTCCCAGTTCAACACTACACTGATAAGTAAAGAAACATTTGATTTATTCCTTTTTTATGTGTCTGTGGAAAATAAAGCAAAGTGTTTATAATCATAGTGTTTTTCAAACATACTCGATGAATACAATTAAAGTATTGATTTGCAAGGCAAAGATTAAATTATCAACTAAATATAAAATAAACACAAATATGGACAGTAGTTAATTAAAAGCAAATGGAATGGATTGGCTGAAAGGTAGCATGATGCTAGCTGGCCTGGGAAAACTGGAATCGTTGGATTTTAGTATCTTCTTATGGCCAGACCCATGTCAGGATTCTTATGCAAAGGAGCTCAGTGTAGCCCCCAGGAATTGTTCTGTTCTCAGTGACTCTGCAGCAAAGCTTCTCACTCTGACGAACGTTATTCCCGGATGTGTGGGGGTAGAATAAACATAAAGGAAGATAAAATTTCTTCTTCAGGATTTCTTAAGATCTCTGGCCCAGACAAACCCTAAGCTAGATGAAAAGCAAAAGAGAATAAGAGAAAAAGTGCCAAGTGGATTTACAAATCTGCTGAGAGTAGCTCTTTACTCATCAGGAGAATATGTAATCCTTAAATTAAATATATTTGATTCTAATATTTATTTCTATATTTTTAGATGATTCAAGTAATATTTGATTTGATTGATCAAAACAGATACATTGCAATATTTGTCATTTTAGATGCTTATATTTATAAACTCCAAGGGAATGTTAAGGAGTTTTGATAGTACAGTGGGTAAGCACTCAGCTGCTAGCGAAAAGGTCAGTGTTTCAAACCCATCCGACAGCACTGGGGAAGAAAAGACCTGGTGATCTGCTTATTATAAAGATTACATCATAGGAAATTCTGTGGGAGATTTCTACTCTGTTATATATAATGTATCTATGAGTTAGAATCTACTCTATGTGCACACAACAAGAACATGTCAGAAGATTCTTCTCAATATCAAGCTTCATGCTTGAAACATAAAACAAACAAACAAAAACATCACTGCCATAGAATTGATTCTGACTCAGAGTGCCCTGATTAGGACAGAGTAGAACTGCCCCATAGGACCGTAATCTTTTAAGAAGCAGACTGCCACAACTTTCTCCCATGGAGTGAGTGGCTGGTGGGTTTGAACTGCTGAGCTATTGGTTAGCAACAGAGCTTTTAACCTTGTGGCACCAGAGCCCCTTTCATGGAACATAGTAGGTGGTAAGTTGAAATCTTTTAAATTAATCAATTTAAATGGATTAGTAGCCTGAGATATTCCAAAATAATTTGATATGCTAATATATTTAATTTCTTCTTGCTTTTCCCATACACTTAACCAAGTTCTTGTTTTTCTTATGAACTTAAGATTGAGCAACTCCTGTATGTCAAATGAGGTACAAAGAACACATTTCTTTTCCAGCAGTCCTTTGAGATATATGATGCCACTTATACTAATGAGAAGACTGAAACTAACAGAGTTGAGAGTCTTTCCCCAAGGTCACATTAGGAAAGGAAAGCAGAATCAAATATGAGTGTGTCAGAATTCAAAGCTCACCTCTTCTCCAGAGAGATATATCCTCTTCTCTGTGAGTTGATAGTGATCATCTCTATACTATTCTACTATATGCTCTATGCAGCCACATTACTCTCAGAAAATCATCAATTGTCTTTGCTGAAAAAATTTGACAAGTTGCCCTCCCTTCCTATGTTGTTGTTGTTGTTGCTATGTGCCATCAAGTCAGACCTGACTCATGGTGACCCCTCCTTGGTTTCCAAGGCAGTATCACTGCGGAAGTAGGTTGCCCAACCTTCCTTCCAAGGAGGGACTGGTGGGTTTGAACCATCAGCCTTCTGGTCAGCAGTCAAGTGCCTTAGGCACTATGCTACCAGAGC
>NW_006921642.1:5898323-5907462 GCF_000298275.1 Orycteropus afer afer
CGCTGGATCGGGCAGTGTTTCATTCTGCTGTGCATGGGGTCGCTATGAGTCGGAAACGACTCGACGGCACTTAACAACAACAACAACAACAACCACTCGGCAGTATCCAAGCTGTCTGTGCCATCAGGATCAATGTCAGACTGCCTCTACATATGTCTCCTTTTTTTTGGTGTTTACATGCAAATTCTTCTGCTAGTTGGAGTTTAGTCCACTTCTATATCCTTCACTTCAAGGCTAAGGAGGCCAGGTTTATCTTCTGTATTGGCGTTAATTGGTTACCCTTTTCTTTGTTGAAGACAGTCTGTGCAGTCTCTCTGCGTATTCCGCCATCTTACTGGAACTCTGGGCTTGCATTTCTAAGGAGTACACTAAGTGATGCTAGAGTAGCTAATATAGTGACCACATTTTGAGAAACATTGGTTGAAGGGGAAAGGACTCCACAAAATATTTTTATATGGCACTTTGCAACTGATTTGATTGGAAGGAGAGGAGTGCTCCAGCACACAAATACACGACCATAAAAATGAATGGAAGGCAAGCTAGGCTTTTTATTGCTGCAGGAGGTAAATATTATGGCTCCTTATTCTAGCTACATTAGCAGTTTTATGACAAGAGACTTTGTTAATAGGCAGCCTCCTGGGACACACTCTTTGAAAAATTATATACCCATATGTTTTCTGAAAGAGGGACATTGTTGTAGTTATTTATTTTTATGTACATAAGATAATGTAAAAAGTACAAGAGAAATTGTGTGTTTGCATTACTACTGTCAATTTCTGTTATAATTTTTAAGTTATTTTTAATATTGTGTTGTATTGTGGCCACTTGAGTCAAATGAAAACAAAACAAAAAAACAGTTGCTATTGAGTTGATTCTGACTCATAGTGATCCCATGTGTGTCAGTTCCCAAGTGTGTCAGTGTCCTCCCTAGGGTTATAAGTAGTTGACTCTGATGGAATTAGATCACTAAGCCTTTCTTCTGATGAGTCAAGTAGTCTTTTTAAAAAATATGCTTAAATTTAAATATCAGTGATAACATTAAAAAGGTAAGTTGTTTAAAGATGGAAGGAAGAAAAAGGAGAATGAACATTGTTTCACAAATAGATTGAATGGTTAATTTAAACTCTTTATTTCCCTTTTCTTTAATACAATTAATGATACTTTCATCTCAATTGATATCTTTATTTTCATAGTTTTGAAGACTACTTGTGATAGGTGGTGTTCATATTCCATTTTGGTTAATTTATTATTATGCTAGAAAGGGAATATGATTCTATTAATATATTTATATAAAAGTATATCTACTTTTTAAAATAATTAAATAAAGCTTCAATTTGCAATAATATTAGATTTTTAAAAAAATAATATAAAATTGTGCAAAGAATTTCTGCATACCTCTCATACAGTTTTCCCTGTTGTTAACAACTTGCATAACCTTGGTACATTTCTCAAAACTCAGTAACCAACATTAGTATATTATTACTAATAAACTCTAAGCATTGTTTGGACTTCACCAGGTTTTTTTCTCCTGCTTTCATCCAAGCTAATATAATGTAACACAATGAAACGCACTGCTGTTAGTCAGATCAGATTCTTAGCGACCCCTCCTTGGGTTTCCGAGGCAGTATTACTACGGAAGTAGATTGCTCAACCTTCCTTCCGAGGAGTGGTTGGTGGGTTTGAACCACCAGCTTCTGGTTAGCAGTCAAATGCCTTAGGCACATTGCATATATTTGTCAAGGGTCTTCTCTGGCCTGTGGAGTTTCTCTGTCTTTCTTTATTTTTTGTGACCCTGACAGTTTTGAGGCCAGATATCCTGTATCTGGATTCATCTAATGTTATTCTCATGATTAGGCTGAAGTTATAGGTTTTGGGGAGGAAAACTACAGAGGTAATATGCCCTTCTCAATGCATCACATCAGAGAGTAAATGCTATCCACAGGACATTACAGTATCCTGTACTTCTAGATTCATGTCTATGTTTACATAACTGCAGGCTTTAAGTCCTGATGCTAAGTTGTGATTGATGCAGGATAGTAAATAGTTGAGTAAATTCATTTTTCAGTAGTTGACGGATGTCAGAGTGTCAAACCGAAACCCAAACCCACTACCATTGAGTTGATTCAGACTCATAGAGACCCTATAGGACAGAGTAGAAATGCCCCATAGAGTTTCCAAGTCTATAAACACTTATAGAACTAGACGGCCTCAACTTTCCCCCAAGGAATAAGTGGCTTTGAACAGCGAACCTTTTGGTTAGCAGCTGAAGCTACCAGATCTCCGGTCAGGGTGTAAGCTGTCAGTAAATCAGATTAAAAAAATTTTTTCTTCTAAATATTGCTATATATAAACCAAAATTTGATAAACGTTTAACAAAATTACAAATAAGGTAAAAAAGAAATCATACTTGAGCACAGAAACATTTTTAGTCTTGAAAGAAACATTTATTTTCAGCTCTAGAGGCATATTTTATGTTAATTAATATAAGCAGGGTCTGACAAGATTATATAATGACTGTAGGATGTGCTTTTATTTCTATTTCTGATGAAATGCTAAAGGGAGGGAGTATGCAATATAAAAACCTGTGTGTTTCATCCACATGTATTCCACATGCATGAGAGTGATGATAAAACAGGCTAATTTTTTACCAAAATATAGAGTTAATAATGGGCATTTTGCAACCATATTTCTAATTTTTATTATGGAATAAGTCATGAAATAATACCATATTTTGCCGAACCACATCTCCTGTGGTTATTAAGCTACAGACAAGAAATGGAAAATCACTGGAAGCAGCAGGCGCTGTGACAGAAATATCAATATAGTGAGTGCCGGAAAACATGTATTTTCTATTAAAATTTGAAGCCTTTAAGCAGGAGGGGAAAGATCTATAGAGTAGATAAGGGAAAATAGATTAATTCTCCCAATATTCATTTGGAAATTGTCATTTAGGCTTTTGGATTCCCTAAACACTATAAAGTTCTGCCAGGCAGATTTTGAAAAACGTCAGCACCTTGACAAGTAGATAGGGAACTGCAGGTAACTAAACTGAAGGCAATTTCAGTCGGTTTATGTGATGCACAATAAAAAACTTTGGGATAAGCCAACCAAAGTATATGTCAGAGATGTATGTGGGTTCAATTTTTAAAACATGCCTGTGATTCAGGCAATTGGAGAAAGTTATACTCATGAAAATATATGATATAGCAATGAGCTCACTATGAAATATGTTTGAAAGTGTGGGAGAAACAACAGAACTCATCATTCCCTAAAGAAGCATATACTGAGCTCACATCTTGTGTCAAACACTGTGTATAGTGCTGTATGGGATACAAATAATAAAGAGACAAAAATCTGTCCCTGAGAAGCTTTTGAGTAAGATTCTCTTATTTTCTTAGTGCTGCTATAACAGAAATACCAGAAATAGGTGGCTTTAATGAATAGTAGTTTATTTTCTCAAGCTTTAGGAGGCTAGAAGTCTAAATTCAAGGCTCTGGCTGTAGGGGAAGGAAGGCTTTTTCCCTCTTTTGGCTCTAGGGGAAAGTCCTCAGATCTTTTCAGCATCCCTTCCTTGGTTCTTTGGCAGTCTTCATGGGCCTGGAATCTATATTCTCCATCTATGCTTGCTTCTGTGGCTAATATTCTCCTTTTATATCTCAAAATTGATTCACATAAACATACCCTATAATGATTAAAAAAAAAAAAATCACTGTCATTGAGTCAGATCTGATGCATAGTAACACCTCCTTGGGTTTCCAAGCTAGTGTCAATACAGAAGTAGATTCTCCAACCTTCCTTCCGATTATTGGTTCAAACCCACCTGCCAATTCTATGGGATTTCAGACCTGTAGATCTGTTTCTGTAAAGATTATATGACTAGAAATTCCATGGAACAGTTCTCTGCCCTACAGGGTCGCTATGAGTTGGATTGATTTAGGGACACATAACAACAATATAAGAAAGAAACATAAGAAAGAAAACCCTATTCCCATACATGATTGAACCCATATGTATAAGGGTTAGGATTTATAATACATTATTTTGGGGGGATACAATTTAATTTATAACAACACTCTGCACTAATATAGTCTTATTAACATACCAAAGAGAATCCTATTTCCAAATGAGATTATATCCACAGTTATAGAGGTTTAGGATTTATAACATATATTTTGAGGGGAACACAATTTAATCCATAACAAACAGCATAGGTACCTAAATTCCTTTCAAGCACAAAGAGAGCTTGGGATTCTATTAAGTTAGGTTTCTAAGAAACAGAACTAGATAATGGCATAGACATTGCCTGCGAGATCTGAGCAAGAAGACTGTGATCTGCATTCTGTGGGTTTAGATTCATAGAGTCCCCGTCAATCAGTCCATCCCTGTCTCTATATGCAGATAGCTCCCAGTGAGCATAGAATGTGTTTCACTCATCTTCATATTCTCAACATTTAGCAGAGCAACTGAAATTCAACAAATGTTTATTAAATTAATGAATGGGTGGATATGGAAAGGGAAGACCTTTAGATTGCACTAAAGACCTTTAGATTTTAGTGCAAAAAAAAAAAAAAAAGAAAAAACAGTGGAAGTCATATTACAAAGGATGATGTGTTGAGGAAGTGTTTGTTGTTATTTGCCATTGAGTCCATTCTGACTCATGGTGACCCCGTATGACACAAGAGAACTGCCTCATAACTTTTCCTAGGCTTTCATCTTTACAGGAGCAGGTCTCCGAGTCTTTTGTCCCCTAGAGTGGCCGGTGGGCTTGACCTTTCTTTTAGCAGCCTAACGCTTAGCTGTTGTGCCACTGGGACTTCTTTGAGGAAGTGTAAGAGTCAAAAAGAGAAAGTTCTTTGAAAAAGTTTGGCAGTGCAGTGAAAGAAAAGGGTGGTTGCAACATGGCAGAGTTAAAAGGGTGAAACACTCCATTTAAAATTTATAAAAGTTTGAGCGTAACTACACACTGATAAGAAGTCTTCGATTTCTGGTGAGAGATTGAAAATGTATTAACAAAAAAAAAAAAAGAAAAAAGAAGAAGAAGAAGGAAAGCACTGCCTTAAAATAGAAGAGAGATTTCTTTAAGAGGAAAAAAGTGGGAGAGAAGATAGAAGAGATTTGTTGTTGTTGTTGTTATGTGCCGTCGAGTCAAACCTGACTCATAGCAACCCCTCCTTGGGTTTCCGAGGCAGTATCACTACGGAAGTAGGATTGCCCAACCTTCCTTCCGAGGAGTGGCTGGTGGGTTTGAACCGCCAGCCGTCTGGTTAGCAGGCAAGTGTCTTAGCCACTATGCTACCAGAAGAGATTTACAGGGATGAAAATCCCCAAACTTCCCCATGGTGAATGTTTTAAAGATAAGAAAATGTTTGAAGATAACATAGAATGTTTATTTTTAAACAGCTCCAGTTGTGTTTCATTACCTGGTTGTACTTAGGTCGCAGATGTTTCTTTAAATCTCCAACAAGTTTTAGAAACATCCCTCTAAATAACTTTTACAGGTGTTGAGAGTTGTTTTTGTAGCTATTATGTGTCATTTTGTACAAATGACAATTTCAAAATGCATCGTCTTCTGAGTCATTTTACTAAATGAGAGTACTTTCCAGTTTCAGTTGTAATACAATGTTTTTTAACCAAACCAAACCAGACTCACTGCCATCGAGTCGGTTCAACTCATAGAGACCCCTCCTTGGGTTTCCGAGGCGCTATCTCTACGGAAGTAGATTTCCCAGTCTTCCTTCCAAGGAGTGGCGGGTAGATTTGAACCACTAGGCTTCTGGTTAGCAGTCAAATGTCTTAGTCACTATGCCACCAGAGATCCCATGAAGACTTTAATGTGTTTATTTATTTATTCACTTAAGTTTTAGTCATATATTTACCTCTTTTATCGATACTGGTTTTGGTATTTGTATTTCATGTAAAGATTCTTTCTCTCTCTCTCTCTCCCTCTCTCTCTCTCTCGTTTTCCAAGAATAATTAATTCCTAAAGAGATTTAGAAAGTACAAAAACATTTGTATTAAACTCATAGAAAATCTTTCTGTACAAAGAAATAAAGGAAAGGTGCTATAATAAAATAGGAAATAACACTCATGAATATATTAACTTGATTACCAGATCAACATTTTTTTGTTTTCAAATGTCCTTGGCTTCTTCTCCACTGGATAAACAAACTTATTAGCATGTATTTATTAGTCAGGTGGATATACTCTGGATGCATATGCAATTTAATATAATTTTATTTTATGTTAATTTAAAGCAATTACTTTCTTACATAACAATAATGGGTCAGCAGTCATGTCACATAAAGGCAAGTGCCAATGCTTTGTTGTACATAAAAAAAATTGTAAATAACAGCTTTATTGTGATAGAATTCAAATATTATATAATACACCCATTTAAAATGTAAAATTTTAATGGAATTTAGTATATTCACAATTGTACAATTACAACTACTACCAATTTAAGAACATTTTTTTTCCCCCACTTCAGAAAGAAACTCTGTATCCCACTGGCAGACACTGCCCTTTTCTCACATTGTACTCAACTCTAGTTATTGTTGTTGTTATGTGCCATCAAGTTAGACCCAACTCATAGAATAAACCCTCCTTGGGTTTCCGAGGCAGTCTCAGTATGGAAGTAGATTGCCCAACCTTCCTTCCGAGGAGTGGCTGGTAGGTTTGAACCACCAGCCTTCTGGTTAGTAGTCCAGTGCCTTAGTCACTACGCTACCAGAGCTCCTACCCAACTCTAAACAGTCACTAAATTTACTTTCTGTCTCTGTAGGTTTGCCTACTTTGGACATTTCATATAGAAGAAATCATACAATATATGGTCTTCTTTTGTTGCTGGGTTCTTTCACTTACCATGATGTTTTCAAGGTTCATCCATGTTACAGCATGTATCAGTACTTTTTTTCTTTACCAAATTATTTCGTTATATGGCTCTATCATACACTTTTATTCTATTGAATAATGCTTCTATGAACATTCATGTACAAGATTTTGTGTGCACATATGTTTTCATTTTTCTTCTATATGTATCTAGAAGAAAGAAAATGCTCTATTTTAAACTCTTTATGACTTGAACTATAAGACTGTTTTCCAAAGTTGGTGAACCCTTTTACATTTCAACTGGCATTCGATGCTATGAACATTCCAATTTCTTGAAATCCTTGCCAACACTTTTTACTATCTTTCTGATTCTAGCCATCCTAGTAGATGTGACATGGTATCTTATTATGGTTTTGAATTTCATTTCCATGATGCCTAATGATATTGAGTATCTTCTTATGTGGTTATTGGCCATATGGATATCTTCTTGGTAGAAATATCTACTGCTATCTTTTGTTCTTGTCGTTGTTGTTAGGTGCCATCAAGTCGTCTCTGACTCATAGCAATCCTATGTACAACAGAATGAAATATTGCCTGTGTTTCACTCATCCTGTGCCAGCCTTACAATCCTTGCTATACCTGAGCCCATTTTTGCAGCCACTGTGTCAATACATCTTGTTGAGGGCTTTTCCCTTTTCCCTTCGCCCTCCTCTTTAAAAAGTATGATATCTTTCTCTAGGGAATGGTCCCTTCTGACAACATGACCAAAGTGGGTGACAAGAAGTCTGGCCATTCTCATTTCCAAGGAGTATTTTGGCTACACTTCTCCCAGGACATTTTACTTAGTTCTTTTAGCAGTCCATGATACTCTCAGCATTCTTTGCCAACACCACAACTCAAAAGCATCAACTCTTCTTTGGTCTTCCTTATTCATTGTGCAGCTCTCACATGCATATGAGGCAACTGAAAATACCACGGCTTGGGTTAGGTGCGCCTTAATCTTCAAGGAGATATTTTTGCTCTTCCGCACTTGAAAGAGGTCTTTTGCAGCAGATGTGCCCAGTGCAATATGTCATCTGCTGCTTCCATTGGTGTTGATTGGAGAGCCAAGTAATATGAAATCCTTGACAACTTCAGTCTTTTCTCTATTTATCATGATGCTGCTTATTGGTCCAGTTGTGAGGATTTTTGTTTTCTTTATATTGAGGTTTAATCCATACTGCAGACTGTAATCTTCAGTCTTTACTAGTAAGTGCTTTGTGTTGTCTGTGTATCACAGGTTGTAATGAGCCTTCCTCCAGTCCTGCATTCTTCTTTATATAGTCCAGCTTCTTGGATTATTTGCTCAACATACACATTCAGTAAGTATAGAGAAAGGATCCAACCCTGACACACTCCTTTCCTGATTTTAAACCATCCAGTATCCCCTTGTTCTGTTCAAAGGACAGCCTCCTGTTCTATGTACAGATTCCTCATGAGCACACTTAAGTGTTCTGGAATTCCCATTCTTCTCAATGTTATCCTTAATTTGTTATGACCCACACAATTGAGTGCTTTTGCATAGTCAATGAAACACAAGTAAACATCTTTCTGATATTCTTTGCTTTCAGCCAATATCCATCTGATATCAGCAACAATATCCCTCATTCCACATCCTCTTATGAATCCAGTTTGCATTTCTGGAAGTTCTCTGTCAATATGCTGCTGCAATAATTTTTTAATTATCTTCAGTAAGATTTTACTTGCATGTGATATTAATGATACTGTTCAATAATTTCTGCATTATGTGGCATTACCTAATTTCTGCATTCTGTGGAATTACCCTTCTTTAGAATGGGTACAAATATGAATCTTCCAGTCAGTTGGTCAGGTAGTTGTCTTCCAAATCTCATGGCATAGCCAAGTGGTGCCTCCAGCACAGCAACCATTTGCTGAAACATCTCAATGGGTGTGGTAGTTAAGATAGTTTGTCAACTTGGCTAGGCCTGATTGAAAGGCTGGGTTGCTAGATGTAGTTATTCCCCATGGTAAGATTGGTAATATACTCCATGGTGGAATGTATAGGAGCAATTGAGTAGCTGCTTTAGGGATGTGGTCTGCTTCCCATATATAAGAAGCAGCTTTGGGAATGGTCTCTCACTTATGGAATGCTTGAACCCTGCATTTAGCCATGTCATTGCTCAGCACCCTGCCATGCTCTACTGACCTTTGGACTTTCAATTGACATGAATTAATGGGCTGCTGTGTGGTTTGGTAACATCAGGACTGTGCCTTTTTACTTGTCTACCTTGGGCTTTTTTGCCTCAGCAGC
>NW_006921642.1:5908486-5909455 GCF_000298275.1 Orycteropus afer afer
GATGATGGGCTCAAGTATAGCAGGGATTGTGGGGCTGGCGCAAGATCGGGCAGTGTTTCGTTCTGCTGTGCATGGGGTCGCTATGAGTCAGAAACGACTTGACAGCACTTAACAACAACAACAACAACATGAGAGCCAAAATATGACCTTGTTTATATCCCTCCTGAATTTAGAGACCATCTAAAGAATATATTTGATGCATTGAACACCAATGGCCAAAAATCAGAGGACTTGTGGGATGACATCAAGAACATTATCCATGAAGAAAGCAAATGGTCATTAAAAAGACAGGAAAGGAAGAAAAGTCCAAAATGTAATACTATCTTTACCTATTTTTAAATTGGTTTCTTTGGCTTATTAATTTTAAGAAATTCTTTATATATTCAAGATACAAGTCTTTTATCAAATATAAGATTTTCAGAGATTTTTCTCCCATTTAGTGGGTTGTCCTTTAAATTTCTCGATGATATACTCTGAACCATGCAAGTTTTCAATCTTGATGAAGTCAAATTCATCCATTTTTTATTTCCTGTCTTATCAGTGTCATGATTAATAAACCATTGTGTAATCTAAGATCACAAATATTTACTGTGTGTTTTCTTCTAAGAGTTTTAAATTTTTTTTAGTATTTTTTTCTTTTAAAGTCTATTTTATCTGATATCAGTTTATCCATTCCAACCTTCTCATTTAGCTATTTGCATATGTCTATTTTCAGTCTTTAATTTCAAACTATTTTAAGTTTGTTTTTAAAGTATGTCATGTGGACTAAGAAAAGCTGAAGTGGAATTCAACACGTCTCCTCCCAAGACTAGAATTACCCAGAAAGATAAAGGGCCTGGCTTCAGATCTCCTTGTGTGTGTTTTTATGGTGGTGATAGGGAGAGGCTGAGGATGGTGGACCAGAGGTATGTTCCATACACACCTCTCCTCATTCAATTGTGTGTTGACAGTATCATGTGAATGGCAAGA
>NW_006921642.1:5909960-5912050 GCF_000298275.1 Orycteropus afer afer
CTCCTATCCCTATATCATTACAGAAAAAGTTCTTTGATAGCATCATTATATACCTTTCTAGAATTTTCAGCAGAAATTTTGTATTAGTACAGCCAATTCAACAAATATCTACTGTGAAACTAATATGTGGCCAACCTTATGAGAAATTGATAAAATGCATAAATAAACAAATATTAAGAAAAGATTGAGTTTTCCAAAATTTAATTAATGTTACAGGAAAAAAAATTGAGTACTTTGGTCATCTCCAGGTAGGTTTATAATATTTCATGTTTTGTTTCTTTATGTAGTAAGCACTGTATTTCTAAATAAACCAACTTCAATATCTATAATGGTATTGCACAATATAATAGTCATTTTTTCTCAATTTAATTGTAGCTCTGGTTCCTTTCTCACTGTGATAGTTTTCTGTGGGCAAATAATATATCATGTTTATTCAAATCTAATCAATTTACAATTTAATAAAATTTGACCACGTTTGTGCTACTGTATTTATTTATAAAGAAAGTTGCAAATCTTATCCCAATTAAGCAAAGGCAGAATAAGGTTTTAAAAATCTCCTAACATTATGAATAAAAAGAACGCTGCTATAATTTAGGAATTTCCACAATATTACACTCTTTGAAAATATAAGTTTTGACTTGGGGAAAAATAAATACTATCTCCTTATGGTAGGTACAATGGTTAAGGCAGATGGCTGCTAACCAAAATGTTGGTGGTTCAAAACAACCAGCTGCTCCATGGAGGAAAGATGAGGTAGCCTGCTTCTGTAAAGATTTAAACTTTTTGAAACCCTATAGAGTAGTTTTACTTGGGCTTAAATGGTTGCTATGAATTAGAATTGACTTAATGGGATTTTTTTAATATAATCATGAGATGTTGTATTTGTAAAAATGTTAAATAATTTTATTTAGAAATTACAAACAGATTCATGGACAACAAATATACAACTATAAGGAGAAATTTGAATATTATATTACTGTAGTCATGATCAGACCTGCTGTTTCATTAACATGAGTAGAAAGTCATGTTAATTTATGATTATGTATGGGGATGGGAGTTAATATAAGTAAAATAAGCAGCTTGGAAAGCTCACCTCACTGAGGATTTTGGAGTCTATTCTATAGGTAAAAATTTCTGAATAGAGTTGTAATATTTGTGCATCACAGTCTATATTTATGCACTGATGCATATGCTAAATCAATTGTACATTATATATGGATAATGTATGATTACATATAAACATAATTATTCATAAATATACACATACTGTATTACTGTATTACTATGGAGTGGCTGATGGGCTCAAACCGTTCATCTTTCAGTTAGCTACTGCACAATTTACCATTTGGCCTGTAGGGTTCCTTTCAAGAGCTTAAAAACCAACCCCTCATTGCTTTCAAGTCCATTCTGACTCCTAGTGACTCTATAGGACAGAGAGAACTGCTTATACGGTTTATAAGACTGTGATCTTTATGAAAGTAGACTGCCACATCTTTCTTCCACTAGCTGGTGGGTTCAAGCCTCCAGCCTTTCAGTTAGCAGACAAGTGCTTAACAACTGTGCCTCCAGAACGCCTTCCGAAACAGAAGGCATCCCAGCAAGGAGTGAAAAAGGACTTTTTCAGAGTTTGAAAATCTAGTGATGTTCTAATGTGAATCCAGGAA
Organism: Orycteropus afer afer; assembly: GCF_000298275.1. Taxonomy (NCBI): domain Eukaryota; kingdom Metazoa; phylum Chordata; class Mammalia; order Tubulidentata; family Orycteropodidae; genus Orycteropus; species Orycteropus afer. The sequence continues at coordinate 5,911,625 of NW_006921642.1, forward strand.
TACCTTCAAATTGGAAATTGTCATGAAACAGAGTCTGTTTATTAACTGCTTATCCCAGTAGTTGTGCAGAAGCAGGGAGGAATAAGAAGAATCAGGAATGTCTTTGGAAAGAAAGAAGAATCTCACAAGAAGTGGGTTATGTGGTTTGGGAAGAAAAATTGTTTACATGGCCTTGTTTATGACTAGCTAGAAACATCTTTTTATGTTCTGTTGGGAATATTATGATTTGGTTAACAGTAGTGCTGAGAAGTGGACTTTGTTTGCATCAGGAACTTTGTTTCTTTGAAAAGTAGTGACTAAAATAAATACAGAATGGTGAATCCCAAAACCCCAAATTGGAAGCTCTGCACCTTGTTTGGTAATTGGGTCTGCTTTCCCCGTCAGTGACTGATGTGGTTCAGTTACTTCAGGCTGGAGTACATAGCT
>NW_006921642.1:5912555-5933400 GCF_000298275.1 Orycteropus afer afer
GGGTTTGAACCGCCAGCCTTCTGGTTAGCAGTCAAGTGCCTTAGGCACTATGCTACCAGAGCTCTTCTTACAGTGATATTAGAGTCACCCATATTCAGCTCTGGAAAGTGGATCATGAATAAGACAATGTTACTGAAAAGGTACTTTGGTTTGAACCTGCCTTAGTTGTTGTTGTTGTTATGTGCCGTGGAGTCAGCCCTGACTCATAGCGACCCCTCCTTGGGTTTCCGAGGCAGTATCACTACGGAAGTAGGATTGCCCAAACTTCCTTCCGAGGAGTAGCTGGTGGGTTTGAACCACCAGCCTTCTGATTTGTTGATCTTACTGACATTTAAATCTGATATTACAAGCAAAAACTGAAAGGTAAATTTTGATAAATTTCAGGAAGTAAACTTTCACATTGCCTTTCCTTTTAGTTCTTACTTTTTCACAATGTTCTCCTAATCTGTGCTCTGAGATTTTGTTTTGTGTATAACGGAAATTCAGTCACAATTAGAAAAAAATGGAATGGGAAAGACCACCCCTATTACTTAAGCTTCTTTTTCCCATTAGTCATCAGTGTTTCTTTGAGGGCCTTCTGACTGTGGCTGATGTTCACAGTGGGTGAACATATTGAAGCTAAGGTAACTGTTATGAAGGAAGTCAGGGAGACAAACAGATTTCCAACAAGCAACCAGAAGAGAAAAAAATGGAATAAAATTGCAAAAACTTACTGAAATGTATAATTTCATTAAATAAATGGGAGAGATTCCTTTAATATGGAAAAACCTAAATAAATATCACACATATTTCTTCATAAACATCAGTTGGTACAATCAGTTTTGTGGTGGTCCTTATAAAGTATTCTCCTTTGGGTGGATATCTAGGCTGCTAAAGCACTTGGGTCCCACAATACCCTTGCAAATTAGGCAATCATTATGATCCCCTTTGATAAATAAAATAAATGAGGCCTGAAGAGAACAAAGTAATTTTCCTAAATCAGACAGCCTGTTAATGAGGGAAGCCTAGAACTCATGAGATACCATTTGCTTCCTGCATAAATTATTCTTTGTACAAAGACCTACATTGAAATCATCTGCATTCATTTATCAGGAATTTACTATATAAGCACATGTAGATAATGCAGTGTAGAAAGAATAATATAAAATCTACAAGTGATTCTTTGATAGGAATGGTCTAGTGGCTCCTAGTGATTTGTGTGTGTATGTGAGAGGGAGAAAGAAAACTAGTGTTCATCAGTATTGAAAATTTTTGTATTTTTGTGTGACATTTTCGAATTTTGTTACTACTGATTTGATTTTGTCAGCTTTTGCAGTCATCTAGGTATAGGATATTATGGTATACGTTTATCCATTGTGATATTTTGTATTTCAGATGCACATACTAGATACTGAGAATAATATTTTACTACAATGCAAATTGTTTTAAGAAGCTGAATAACCAAGCTCTCATATCAATAAAATCATACTTGCATATTGAATATATTATAACTGAACTTACAAAGAGTAAGTCATGAAGGGATTAATAATAAAAGAGACTAAATATGCTATGATGTTCTTTTGGAAGTACAAGTCAGTCAGATATTTTTTATAAGTGTCAGTTGAATGGATATTTACAATTTCAAGCACATATTAAAATTTACCAAAATAGGAAATAAGATCAACCTGCCAAAAATGGTTTTAACTTTGAAAAAGAATTATAGAGTGTCTACTAGCAACGGTAATATTACTTATATGAAAGATTTTGAAACAAAAGATATGAAGCAGAGTGTCTATGAGCCAGGAGTTTTTAAGCACATGCCATTGATCTGTTGCATTTAATTCCTGGGGTTAAAAAAGAGGTGTTTAAAAAAAAAAAATCATGATTTTCTATTTTTTATAGTTGGTTGAAAGCGTATAAGGAAAATAAAATGTAGACCTTTCTGTTCCACTGGAAACATCATAATGGTAAAAGTGACTTTCATGATAAATATTCTGAAAGTACATTTCAAATTTTCTCATCTACTTGATAGACTGAATCAAACACACATAAAGACAATTTTGCTCTGCTAACACTATGTTACAGTTTGACATCATATTTAATGATAAATAGGAATCTGTTGATTTTTAAAACTCACAAAATTATATATTCTTATCATTTCCCAGTTTTGTGAAGCAACATTAAGACATGAACATATTATAATTGACTTTGTGAAAAAAAAAATCTTTTATGTCTCAAGTCATCCCTTTTTTATGTTTCTCTTACATAATTTCTTCAATTTGTTCTAGAGTGTTTTAACATTGCAGAATTTTAAAATGTTTACAAATAGTAAAACAGATATGTTTTCTTTTTCCGTTTTACTCAAATTAAAAGGGCTAATATTTAAGCTCATCATCACTGACTACATTAATGAAACACCCAAAGGCATATTTTAAGCTATTGGTAACAGAACCTAGCAACAAAGTAGACCATTTCGTATCAGAAACTAGGTCATCTCTCTGCAAATGCATGCACCTTCCCATCTACTCCTTTTCTCTCCAGGTCACTTTTAGATTTATATGCTTAGTTCAAAATACCTGCAATCTGAAACTCCTGCAAGAGGGATGGGCTTCCTGATCCGTATGTTGCTTCCTGTTTCTTTCTGTTTTCACAAAATCTTATTTAGAACAATGAATAATAGTAAAAAATTATTTAAAGGCAATCAAGCTCTGTTCTTTCTTTCTTTTTTACATCTATGATATTTGGGCTGAACTTTTAATCTGGTGTACTATTTTTTTTTCTATTATTTTGTGATCAGCAGACCTATATATTTCAGGCATCTGAGCCGAAGAAGCCACAGGAAATTAAACTGAAAATCTAACACAGATAGGAGTTAGAGGCACCAATATATAGTTGCTATCAATTCATTAAAAAGATACTTGCAAAATGATTATTGAAGGCTTCCAAAAACTGTAGCAATACTTGACTTGTATACAAATTTACTCCTGTGATTACTAATTTTGAGGATTAGTTACAGAAGGGATCAAATAAAGCATAGCCATCTCTTCACTTAATGCTTATTTACTCATGGATTATAATTTATAAAGATTGAACTATGCATTTTTATTCTTTGTGGAAATAAAGATAGAATCAGAACATAGATATATTCTGCTGTCTATTCAAGCTCTTTCCATCTTTTTTCTCTTTGTAAGGACAAAAAATGATGATAGAGAATAAATGTTTATTTTTATAATTTAATGACTGAAATGATCTTGGACATCTTAAAATATTATGTGTCTTCCATAAAGCATAGAGCAATGTATTAAATAATGCAAAGGAAAATAATGTTTGAAATGGCAAATATTAATGGCATAGGTAGGTTTTGACTTACCTGAGGGGGAAATCAATGATTGTGTATACACATTTAAGAAGATTGCATATGATATAGAAGAATAAACTCTCAGAAATCTTTAAAAATTATTCTGTAACTTATAGAATTTACTTAGAGTATACTGTAGTTAATACCATAAAAAAATGTCACACAACTGGACTAATAGGAACATGAATGAAGGATAATTTTGTTTTCTAAACATATTTCAATTACTGTTTTTAGTTGCCTGATTTAAGGGTGATCATTTTATAAGGCAGTTGTTTAGGGTAATCAACCAAGGTCAGTGATGTATTTCGTGATTTAAATTGTAAATCATATCTTTTCTCCTTGTATGTTATTGTATTCAATTCCATTATTCCTTTAAATATAATTTGAAGCAAAAGAATTGTGGTTAAATATAAAAGATATGATATCTTATTTCTTTATATTGACATTTTCATGTTTTCTTTTTACTTATTTTTTGTTCAAAGCAGCAACTACTGCATATAAATATTTTGTAGACAACTAACCAAACAACTTATCAATCAGATTTGAGATACTGTGTACTATACCTCATTTTTTTTATTGTAAACTCAATGCTTGAAGTTATAGTATGCACATATCATTGTATTTTTAAATAGCTGATATGTACATTCATAGTGCTCTCATATTGAGAACATAACACAGTACAAACATTTTCTTCTGTCTTGAAAAATAATATATTCCATTCAATTTTTGTGTCAAGTGTCCTCTCCTTGTGAGGTTTTGTGTTAGATTCTGAGGGTCCAACAGTGGAAAAGCTGAACTTGCTACTTTCCTCATGGAGCTTCTGGACTAGTGGTGGGCATTCTGCTGCAGTGTGCTAAAGAGTGTGTGTATTGGAGTTATATGAAACATGGAAGAAAGTGACAATAGGATCTTGTCAAACTTTTTATCTTTGCCTGTCCACATCTAGAGTGGTGTCTGGAGTATAACTGATGCTAAATGAATTTTTAAATGAATGGCTAAAGATTATGCCAAACAGAAGCACCAACATGTACAGAAGTCCAGAAGACAGGGTTGTGATGATTTGGTCCTCAGTCCTAAAGAGGAATGAGGAGGACATGGTCAAAAGCTTTTCCAAAGGATAACCAGAAGGTTGGTGGTTCAAACCCACTAGCTACCTTGTGGAAGAAAGATGGGAGAATCTATTTCCATAAAGATTTACTTCCTGGGAAACTCAGTGGGGTCACTATGAGTCGGAATCGACTCAATGGCAGTGGGTTTTTTGTTTTTTTTTTCTCCCTCACAATTGTAACTTCGGGCAGAGGGAGAAGTCAATGACACTATTAATTTTCTATTCTAAGAAATACACTCAGATTAGAATCAAGGAAAACTAATTAAAACATTTTTAAAATAATGGAGGGCAAGGAAAATTTGAATTTTGTTTCATATCTGAATCAGTGACTTCAGGAGGAAGATGTTCATATGGGAGACATACTAAGTGGTCCCCCCACCCAAGAAAGCAATTGTGGGAAATATAAAGCTGATCCCATTCCTTAATATAAACAATTTATGCATCTGCCTTTGCGTATTTGGTCAGTGGCTCCTGTAGTCTGAGTTTTTGAGTTGAATTCTGTGGTTTTAGCTGTATACTTATAGTAGTTTCTCCATATTTAAGAGTAAAGAAGATCAAAAGACTATGGCCTGAATAATAACCCCCAATCAATTTAGAAAGGCTTAATGCCATTCTCACCATAAGGAAGCTAGTCCATCTTTAAAATGAGCTCCAAAAGCAAAGAGAGACCATTACTTATTAGTAAACTGTGTTGCAGTGTCCAGTAGAAGTGAGATAAGTGAATGGATGGATACTTAATTGTTGTTGTTGTTGTTAGGTGCCGCCGAGTCAGCTCCAACTCATAGCGACTCTATGTACAACAGAACAAAACACCACCCGGTCCTACGCCACCCTCACAGTCCTTGCTATACCTGAGCCCATTGTTGCACCCACTGTGTCAATCCATTCCATTGAGGTCCTTCTCCTTTTTCATTGACTCTCTACTTTACCACGCATGATATCCTTATCCTTCTCCAGAGAATGGTCCCTCTGACAACATGTCCAAAGTAGGTGAGATGAAGTCTGGTCATTCTTGCTTCCAAGGAGCATTCTGGCTGCACTTCTTCCAGGAAAGATCTGTTCTTCTGGTAGTCCATGGTACTTTCAGTATTCTTTGCCAACACCACAACCCAAAAGCATCAACTCTTCTTTGGTCTTCCATATAAGGTGGAGGGTCAATGACAAAGGAGATAGTCTTTAGTGCGATGGGTTGACACAGTGACTGCAATGATGGGCTCTACTATAGTAAGTACTGTGAGGCTGGCTCAGGACCGGGCAGTGTTTTGTTCTGCAATACATAGGGTCACTGTGAATCAGATACAACTTGATGGCACCTAACAACAACAACATTCATGTGAATATGAGGCAATTGAAAACACAATGGCTTGGTTTAGGTGCACCTTAGTCTTCAAAGAGACAACTTTTATTTCCAGCACTTTAAATAGGTCTTTGTCTTTTGAGGTAGATTTGCCTAGTGCAATACATTGCCATCTGATTTCTTGACTGCTGCTTCCTTTGGTGTTGATTATGGAACCAAGTGATAAGAAATCCTTGACAACATCAATTTATCTCCATTTATCATGATGCTGCTTACTGGTGCAATTGTGAGGATTTTCGTTTTCTCTATGTTGAGGTGTAATCCATACTGTAGAGTGTATTTTTTAATTTTCATCAGTAAGTGTGTCAAGTCATCTTCACTTTCAGCAAGCAAAGCTGTGTAGTCACAAATTGTTAATGAGTTTTCCTTCAATCCTGATGCCACGTTCTTCATATAGTCTGGCTTCTTGGATTATTTGCTCAGCATACAGATTGAATAAGCATGGTGAAAGGATACAAACTTGACACACTCCCTCCTTGATTTTAAATCATGCAGTATCCCCTTGTTCTGTTTGAAAGACGGATCCTGGTCTATGTACAGATTCCTCATGAGCACACTTAAGTGTTCTGGAATTCCCATTCTTCTCAATGTTATCCATAATTTCTTATGATCCAAACAATCAAGTGCTTTTGTATAGTCAATAAAACACAAGTAAACATCTTTCTGGTATTCTTTGCTTTCAGCTAAGATCCATCTGACATCAAGAATGATATCTCCCATTCCATATCATCTTCTGAATCCAGCTTACATTTCTGGAAGTTTTTTGTCAATATACTGCTGTAGCCATTTTTAAATTATCTTCAGAAAAATTTTACTTGTGTGTGATGTTAATGATGTTGTTCAGTAATTATCACACTCTGTGGGATTACCTTTCTTTGGAAAGGGTATAAATATTGATGTCTCCTAGTCAGTTGGACAGGTAGCTGTCTTCCAAGTTTCTTTGCATAGAAAAGTGAGTGCCTTCAGCGTGGCATACATTTGTTGAAACATTTCAATGGGTATGCCATCAGTTCCTGGAGCCTTGCTTTTCACCAGTTCCTTCAGTGCAGCTTTGACTTCTTCCTTCAATACCATTGCCTCTTGACCATATACATGTCCTAAAGTGGATGGATATTGCCCAGTTGTTTTGGTACAGTGACTCTGTGTATTCCTTCCATCTTCTTTTGATGTTTCCTACATCACTCAATATTTTGCCCATAAAATCTTTCAATATTTTAACTTGAAGCTTGAATTCTTTTTTCAGTTTTTTCAGCTTGAGAAATGCCAAGCATATTCTTCCCTTTCGGTTTACTAACTCCATGGTTTTGCAGATTTGATTGTAATAGTTCAATTCAATTTTTGTGTCCAATGCCTTTTCCGTTTTGGGTTTTGTGGTAGGTGCTGGATGACCCAGTCCTTCTTCCAAATCTGTCTTAGTCTAGAAACTCCGCTGAAACCTGTCCACCATGGGTGGTCCTACTGGTATTTGAATCACTGATGAGGCCTCTAGCCTCACAACAACACGCAAGCCATCACAGTGTGACAAACTGACAGAAGAGTGGTGGAATCCTTAGTTAGTAGAAAGCAATTAATATCTTTCCAAAGTGGTTCCACTTGCATATTGTCTGTGTGAGTACAATCCCATACAGAAAATAAAAACAAGCTACTGGATCTAAATTTTCTTTATGTTAGTGCATTCCTGACTGAGTAGTTATTGTGTATACAGGAGAGAACAAAGAAAAGATGTTTAGCAGAAGTCAGAGAAAGTATGAAAGGGGTGAAAGAAATTAAAAAAAAAAAAAAAAAAATTGGAGGGAGAACACACATAACACACACACACACACACACACACACACAACTAAACAAATGTTAGCCACATCTGAAACAAATCCTCTTTAGTATACATTAGTTGCACAGAACATTGTGTTTAGGGTACTTTTATCTAAGTTCATGGGCTCACTCTCCTTTCCTGTTTGTATCAAAGATATAATACTTTAAGACACATTCTGAGTTTGAAGGATGTCAGTGATATATTGAAAATATTTCTCCGTGGTGAAATTTTACATTTTTTGAAACAAAGGACTGAGTGTGATCCTTCATCACTGTTCCCAAAGTCAGTAAGGCTTAAATTTCAAATTCTTTAATTTTTTCTTCCTGATGAATTAGCAACAAGCTCTCATGGCATAGTGAAAGATATTTGGCTGCTAACAAGAAGGTCTGCAGTTCAAACCCACAAGCTGCTCCATAGGAGGAAGATGAGGCAATCTGCTTCCGTAATGATTTGCAGCCTTGGGAACCCAGTGGGGGTCGCTATGAGTCAGAATTGACTCAATGGCAGAGGGTTGCTCATTTACCAAGGTCTGTTAAATCCTCTTCGGTATGTCCCTTTCTGTATATTACTAATTGGCTCAGCCTTCGTTTTGTTAGGTCCTGTTCAGTTGGCTCTGACTCAGAGCAACCTTATGTATAACTGAACAAAGTATAACCTGATCCCACACCATCCTCACAGTTGTTGCTGTTTGTTTTAGGCACTATGCAAATCTGTCTCATTTAGGGTTTCCTCTTTCACTGACTCTCTACATTAACACGCATGATGTCCTTCTCCATTAATTAGTCCTTCCTATTGATGTATCTAAAGTAAGTAAGACATATTCTCATGTTCCTTGCTTCAAAGGGACATTCTCTCTGTACTTCCTTTAACACTGATTTGTTTGTTCTTATGGCCATCCATGGTATATTCAATATTTTTCACCAACATCACAATTCAAATGTGTCATTTCTTGGTCTTCCTTTCTCATTGCCCAGCTTTTAAATGCATAGGGCCATAAGTTGGGTCAGGTGCACCTTATTCATCAAAGTGACATATTTGCTTTTTCAGATTTCAAAGTTTTTCTGTTTGTTTGTTTGTTTGTTTGCCACAGATCTGCCTGATGTAATATGTCATTTGATTTCTTGACTGCTGCTTCCACAGGAATTGATTATTCTCCAAGTAGAATTAATTTCTTCCCCGTTAATGCCTCAACCTTAGATTAGACCTTATTTCATCACACACCATCCAAATCTACAATAATCAACTCCTTGCCAAAATTAAGGAGCTCTGGTGGCATAGTGGATAAGGCACTTGACTGCTAACTGGAAGGTGAACAGTTCAAACCCACTGGCTGCTCCATGGAAGGAAGACTGGGCAGTCTACTTCCATAAAGATTTACTGCCTCAGAAACCCAGTGTAGGGTCACTATGAGTTAGAAATGACTTGATGGCAGTAAGTTTGATTTTTTTTAGTTCATGCCTAAATTATACTCTCCACTGCTTCTTGCTTTAAAGAATATAAAAGAAACACTGAAACAATTTTCACCCAATCAGAAATCAGGAAACTGCAACTGTTAGAAAGAGTGTCATAAGCTTCTAAAAGGCAAATGTGGTCACAAAGACCAGAGTGGAATGACTAGCTACATTCACAACCTCAGGTTAAAACACATTGTTTTGAGGGGAGAAATCTTGGTGCTTGAGATTTAGGAAGCTTCTTGATTGTGTATCAGAAAACATTAATTGAGCCTACTTAGGAAGGCAAGGGACAACCCTCAGGTGGCAGGTGGCAGTGGCAGGGAGCAGTGGCAGACAGGACTGGCAGGAACAGGAGGGGGTAGCCCAGGAAGTGATTGGAGTGGTTGGAACAGCTAAGGGAGAAAAACTTGTCTGTCGGTTTGTCGTACTGTGGTGGCTTGCATGTTGCTGTGAGGCTGGAGGCTGTGCCAGCAGGGGTGCCCATGGTGGACTGGTTTCAGTGAAGCTTCCAGATTGAGACAGACTCAGAAGAAGGAAGAGGCCATCCACTTCTCAAAGAATTAGCCAGTGAAAACCTTATGTGTAGAAACACTGTCTGATATATTACCGGAAGATTTTATGAATAGCCCTGGAACATTGTCTGATACAGTGCCAGAAGATGAGCCCCTCAGGTCGGAAGGCACTCAAAATATGACTGGGAAAGAGCTGCCTCATCAGAGTAGAGCCTACCTTAATGATATAGATAAAGTAGAGCTTTTGAGACCTCCATTTGCTGAAGTGGCATGACTCAATATGGGAAGAAATAGCTGCAAACATCTATTGACAATTGGAACATGAAATGTATGAAGTATGAATCTAGGGAAATTGATAGTTGCCAAAAATGAAATGGAGCACATTAAGATTGATATCCTAGGCTTTAGTGAGCTGAAAGAGAATGGTTTTGGCCATTTTGAATCAGATAATCATGATCTACTAAGCTGGGAATGACAAATTGAAGAGGAATGTCATGACAATCATTGTCATAAAGAGTGTTACAAGATCTATGCTGAAGTACAATGCTGTCAAGGATAGAATAATATTCATATGCCTACAAGGAAAGCCAGTTAATACTACTATTACCAAAATTTATGCACCAACCACCAAAGCCAATGATGAGGACATTGAAGATTTTTACCAACTTCTACAGTCTGAAATTGACCAAAGACACAATCAAGATGTGCTGATTATCACTGGTGAATGGAAGGCAAAAGTTGGAAACAAAGAAGAATCACTGGTAGTTGGAAAATTTGGCCTTGGAGATAGAAATAATGGTGGAGATCCCATGATAGAATTTTGCAAGACCAACAACTTATTCATTGCAAATACATTTTTTCAACAACACAAATGGCAGCTATACATGTGGAGTTTGCCAGATGGAGTACACAGGAAACAGATTGACTACATCTGTGGCAAGAGGCAATGGAAAAGCTCAATATCTTCAGCCAAAACCAGACCAGGAGCTGATGGTGGAACCAACCATCAATTGCACATTTGCAAGTTCAAGTTGAAGTTGAAGACATTTAAAACAAGTCCACAAGATCCAAAATATGACCTTGATTATATGCTTCCTGAATTTAGAAGCCATCTAGAGAATAGATTTGATGCATTGAACACCAATGCCTGAAAACCAGAGGAATTGTGGGTTGACCTCAAGAAATTAACCATGAAGAAAGCAAAAGGTCATTAAAAAGACAGAAAAGGAAGAAGAGACCAAAATGGATGTCAGAAGAGACTCTGAAATTTGCCTTTGAGCAGAGAGTTTGCTAAAGCAAATGTAGGAAATGACAAAATAAAGAGCTAAACAGAAGATTTCAAAGAGAAACTCAAGAAGACAAAGTAATTTATTATAATGAAATATGCAAAGACATGGAGTTGGAAAGCCAAAAGAGAAGAAAATGCTCGACATTTCTCAAGCTGAAACAACTGAAGAGGAAATTTAAGCCTCAAGTTGCAATATTAAAAGACTGTATGGACAATACATTGAATGATGCAGGAAACATCAAAAGAAGACGGAAGGAATACATAGTCACTGTACCAAAAAAGAATTGGTTGATTTTCATCCATTTTATGAAGTGGTATATGATCAAGAACCAGTAATACTGAAGGAAGAAGTCAAAGCTGCACTGAGGAAGGTGGTGAAAAACAAGGCTCCAGGAATTGACGAGATACCCACTGAGATGTTTCAACAAACGGATGCCTCACTAGAGGCTCTCACTTGGCTATGCCAAGAGATTTAGAAGACAACTACCTGGCCAACTGAGTAGAAAACATCCATATGTGTGTACCCATTCCAAAGAAAGGTGATCCCACAGAATGTGGAAATTATTGAATGATATCATGAATATCATACACAAGTAAAATCTTACTGAAGACAATTCAAAAATGGTTACAACAGTGTATTGACAGAGAACTTCCAGAAATGAAACCTGGATTCAGAAGAGGACATGAAATAAGGGATACCATTCTTGATGTCAGATGGATATTGACTGAAAGCCAAGAATACCAGAAAGATGTTTACTTGTGTTTTATTTACTAGGCAAAGGCATTTGATTGTGTGAATCACAACAACTTATGGATAGCATTGGGAATTCCAAAACACTCAATTGTGCTCATGAGGAACTTGTACACAGACCAGGAGGCGGTTGTTCAAACAGAACAAGGGGACATTGAATGGTTTAAAATCAAGGAGGGAGTGTGTCAGGGTTGTATTCTTTCACCATACATATTCAATCTGTATGTTGAGCAAATAATCCAGGAAGCTGGACTATATGAAGAAGAACGTGGTATCAGGACTGGAGGAAGACTCATTAGCAACCTGTATTATGCATGCAACACAACTTTGCTCACAGAAAGTGAGGATGACTTGAAACATTTACTGATGAAGATTGAAGACTACAGACTGCAGTATGGATTATACCTCAATATAAAGAAAACAAAAATGCTCACAATGGGACCAATCGGCAGCATCATGATAAATGAAGAAAAGATGGAAGTTGTCAAAGACTTCATATTACTTGGTTCTACAATCAACAACAATGAAAGCAGCAGTCAGCACATCAGCCATTGTATAGCATTGGCCAAATCTGCTGCAGTGGGGCTCTTTGAGGTACTGAAGAGCAAAGATGTTTCCTTGAAGACTAAGATGTGCTTGACACAAGCCATAGTATTTTCAATCACCTTATACGCATGTGAGAGCTAGACAATGAAAAAGGAAGACCAAAGAAGAGTCAATGCTTTTGAGTTGTGGTGTTGGGGAAGAATGCAATCAGTACCATGGACTGCTAAAAGAACAAACAGGTCTGTCTTAGAAGAAGTGCAGCCGGAATGCTCCTTGGAAGCGAGAATGGCCAGACTTTGTCTCACCTACTTTGGTCATGTTTTAAGAAGAGACCATTCCCTGGAGAAGGATACCATGCTTGGCAAAGTGGAGGGACAACAAAAAAAGGGGAAGACCCTCAATAAGATGAATTGACACAATGGCTTGAACAATGGACTCAGGTACAGCAAAGATCATAGGGCTGGCACAGGACTGGACAGTGTACATGAGGTCACTATGAGTCAGAGATGACTCAATGGCACCTAACAACAACAACAACAATTATATGACCAGCTCCACAGTTCATGGAAAGGAGACTGCATTAAGAGCATCAGGAGCCAGTGCTGAAACTGGGATGTGCTGTATTCATTTCTGTATCCCTGGATAAGGCACTTTCCCTCTGTGGGTCTATCCTGAGGGCTAAGCTAACATTGATGCAAGTGCCTGATATATAATCGTGCCTATTAAGTTCTTGTTTTTTTATTAAGGATTTATTAAATTTGTTATTTTGGGATTACTTGTTTTTAGTTGGTTTAACAAATAAAACCATAAACACAAAACCCTAACATTTTTATAACTTTTATAAGGGAACTTTTAGTTCAAAGGATTGAAACTTTGTCCAGAGAAGACTATCACTGCAGCACTGGAAATCATTATAAAAATTATGAACAGAAAAAGTATAACAAAGTGCAAACAAATGTGGTGTTTTGAAAATACATATGAAGGTGATGAAATATTTTCACTAAATATTTGTTTATGGGTATTACCCCATGTGGTGCAGTGAATTACTTGATTTGACTCTTCTAGCCATGATCTTTGTTAGCCCCATCAAATCATTAGGTGGCACTATAAAAATGTGAGGCGCTTGTGGCCCACCAGGGGGATTAGATAGCTTACTAATATAGTAAGTAAGGTGCATGGCAACCTTGTGGGGGTGGAGCCATGAAAATAAGGTATATGGAACCCTAACATGGGGATTGTTCAGTTTTCCCATCTCGCTAGACATAATATGAGCCATTCCAGAGGTGGAAAGTGAGATATCACTATAATCAAGAAAGAGCAGCCTGGAGTGATGTGTGCCCTGGGACCTAAGATCCCTGAACTGAACTTTCTTGATCCAGGAGAGAGAGAGAACTGTAATATTTTGCTGTGTTGATGAGACATGGCAAAATACAGCAACAGAGAAACCCTAGCAGTACAGGAAGTAGACATGACAGACCATCATGAAAAAGAAAAATGGGCTTTTCAGCCTATGGACCAGGAAAGCTGAGTGCCATTGGGTAGGAGACTTGCTGGCAGAGTGGGTGCTTCTCTGGGCTCCAATTGGCACAGTTAGAAGAGCTTTGTTACACAGTGCCTAAGGCATTTGACTGCTAACCAGAAGACTGGCAGTTCAAACCCACCTGCCACTCCTCGGAAGGAAGGTTGGGCAATCTACTTCTGTAGTGATACACCTCGGAAACCCAAGAAGGGGTCACTATGAGTCAGGGCCAACTTGACGGCAGTGGGTTGGTGGATGTAACACTTGCCTGAGCACAGCAGAGGCCAGACCAATGGTCTGAGGGCCAGAGAAGAGCAAGCTTGTGGCACAGCTGAGAAGAAGCTGTCCTGATTGGAGAACTGTATCCTGACTTGTTTCTGATGGTGAATTGTGACCTGTTACTGCTAACCAGAAGGCTGGCGGTTCAAACCCACCAGGCACTCCTCAGAAGGAAGATAGGACAATGTACTTCCGTAATGATACTGCCTCGGAAACCCAAAGAGGGGTCGCTGAGTCAGGTCCAACGACACACAACAACAACAACAACACTTCCCTAATAAAACCTAGAGTCATGAGCATTGTCTGTGAGTTATATGTGGCCATTGCAATGAATTATCAAAACCAACAGAGAAGCCAAAGTGCTGTGAGAGGGATGGTTGATGTCACAATTGGTAAAAACATTGGAGGGTGGCAGCAAGTCTGACCCCTACATCATTGGAACCAGCCTTGGGCTGTTGATGTTGTTCTGGATCCTTTTTCTGTCTCATGAAGTTAGAGGAGGCCAGGCAACAGCACCCCTATGCCCTTTTTACACCCTGAATACTTTAAAGACATTTTAAAAGGCTATCTCAATTAGGTCTTAAAACACTAATTTTACTCACATAAAGTTGTTGATTGGGAGCTCTGGTAGCATAGTGGCTAAGGCACTTGACTGCTAACCAGAAGACTGGCGATTCAAATCCACCAGCCACTCCTCGGAAGGAAGGTTGGGCAATCCTACTTCCGTAGTGATACTGCCTCGGAAACCCAAGGAGGGGTCGCTATGAGTCGGGGCCGACTCCACGGCAAATAACAACAACAACAACAACAAAGTTGTTGATTACTTTAGAGCTTATTAGTAGTTCCTGTAAATCAACTAGAATTCTGAGAGAAAAATTTACCAAGTTGTGTTAAATTTAGAATTTTGATGTAAATAAACTGTTACAATTTCCTCTTGAATTCATAGCAACAAGACCCATAAATCAGATCCAGGGCCCCCTGATTCTCTGAGCTGTTAATTTGCTTATTTCATTTAGTAATGAAATACTAAATCTTCCTTCTTTTAATCTGAGAAAACAAGAGCCATTTCTCTCACATCTGCAATGACTTTGCCATAGAATAGCACAATGTTGTAACAGAGAAGATGCTAACTAACTGCATGTATGAATGAATGAAAGTGCCCTGGTGGCACAGTGCTTAAGTGCTTGGCTGCAAACCAAAATGTCAAGAGTTTGTACCAACCTGCAGCTCCACAGGGGAATAGAAAGATGTGAAATCAACTTCGGCAAAGATTACAGTCTTGGAGCCCCAGAGGACAAATCTGTTCTGTCTTTTAGGATTGATAAGCATTGTAATTGACTCAACAGCAATGGGTACAGGTATGAATGAATTACATCAAAGTTGAGATTTTCTGGGCAGTTCATGTTACTCCATGTGGGGATCTTGCTATTACTCTGTAAAGGAGTTTCTTGGACATTCACCAACTATTAATTTGACCTCAATTTTCCACCAGAATTTTTTTTATTTTTGGTTTCTTTAAGCACATGATAATCCTCAATTTTAAAGCCTAGCAGTTGAACAAATACTCCATCTAGCAATGAGAATACTACAAAATAAGTATTTGCCTTTTTATTCTCTCCAGCACATTTAGCAACTTTTCTTTTTTTCTTTGGTGGGGGGTAACTGGAGAACTTTATTTTAAAGTTCAAATAAACAAAATATATCAAGGAAATTACTGAAAAACAAAAATAGAGAAAGGAGGCTAGACCTAAACCATTTGCTGTGGACTTGATTCACATTCATGGTGACCCCATGTGTCAGAGTAGACCGTGCTTCATAAGTGATTTTGTTTTGTTTTGTTTTGACTTTTATTGTGATGAAAATATACACAATAAGACACATTTGACAACATAACAATCTCCACATTTACAGCTCAGGAACATTGATGGCAGTTTTCATTTTGTGCCACCATTGTTGCTATCCTTTTCAAAAATGTTCTGCTACCATTAACATAAACTCAATGCCCCACAAACAAAAGCTTCCTCTTTCCCCTACTTCCCACCTCTGGAACCACTAATAATCATATATACATATATATATTTTTTTTTTCCAACTTATCTAGGAATTTTCCCTCTCCTCCCCTCTCATCCCTGGTAAACAACAAAGAAACTTTCTTTTCATGTATAAACCTTTCCTTGACTTTTTACAATAGCAGACTACTACAATATTTGTCTTTCTGGGATTCACTTATTTCACTCAGCATAATGTCCTTGAAGTCCACCCACATTGTACAGTGTTTCACAGACTCTACATTGTTTTTTAAAGTTGCATAGTATTCCACTGTGTGTATGTGTCATAATTTGTTAATCCATTCCTCAGGCTATGGGCACTTAGATTGTTTCCCTCCCTTTACTATTGTGATCAGTGCTGCGATGAACTTGAGTGTGCATATATCTATTTTTGTCCTGCCTTTCACTTCTTTAGGATATATACCTAATAATGACATTGCTGCGTCAGATGGTATTTCTATTTCCAACTTTTTAAGGCATTGCTGTACTGATTTCCAAGGTGGTTGTATCATTTTACATTCCCTCCAGCAGTGTACGAGAGTCCTGTTCTCTGTAAATCCTCAGTAGCATTTGCTATTTTCTGTCCTGTTGAACTTTTCTGTTGATGCAAGGGTGAGATAGTATCTCATGTTTGTTTTGATTTGCATATCTCTAATGGCTAATGATCGTGAACATTTCTTCATGTTTGTTGGCTGCCTGAATATCTTCTTTGGTGAAGTGCCTGTTCATGTCTTCTGCCCATTTTTTAATTGGATTATTTTTCTTTTTGATGTTTAGGTGTTGGAGTTTTCTATAACTTTTAGAGTTAAGTTTTTTGACTCATATGTCATTACTGAATATTTTGTCCCATTCTGTAGGTTCTCTTTTCACTATTTTGGAGACATCTTCTGATGCAAATAGGAAATTCATTTTTAGAAGGTCCCAATCATCTAGTTTATCTTCTGGTGTTTGTGCATCTTGGGTTATTCTTAATAGTTTATTTATGCCACAAATTAGGGCCCCTAAATTTTCCCCTATTTTTTTCTTTGATGAAGTTAATAGTTTTAGGCTTCACATATAAGTCTTTGATCCATCTGGAGTGAGTTATTTTGTATGGTGTAAGGTATGGATCTTGTTCCATTTTTCTGCAAATGGATATCAAGTTTTGCCAGCACCATTTGTGAAAGAGACTATCTCATCCCCATTTAATGGATTTCAGCCCTCTGTCAAAGATCAGCTGATCATCAGTTGATGGATCTGTTATTGGGCTCTCAATTCTGTTCCACTGGTCTATGTGTCTGTCATTGTACCAGTACCAGGCTGTTTTGACAATGGTGGCTGTATAGTAGATTTTGAGATCTGGGAGTGTGAGACCTCCAACTTTGTTCTTCTTCTTCAGTAGTGTTTTCTTATCCAAGGTCTCTTTCTTTTCTGTATAAAATTGTTGTTGTTAGGTGCCATCAAGTGGTCTCTGACTCATAACAATCCTATGTACAACAAAATGAAACACTGCCCGGTCCTGTGCCAGCCCTACAATCCCTGCTATACTTGAACCTATCATTGCAGCCATTGTGTCAATCCATTTCTTTAAGGGCCTTCCTCTTTTTCAGTAAAGCTCCATTTTACCAACCATGATATCCCTCTCCAGAGATTGGTCCCTTCTGACAACATGACCAAAGTAGGTCAGATGAAGTCTGGCCATTTTCACTTCCAAGGAGCATTGCAGCTGCACTTTGTCCAGGACAGATTTGTTAGTTCTTTTGTCAGTCCATGGTACTTTCAGTATTCTTCACTAACACCATAACTCAAAAGCATCAACTCTTCTTCAGTCTTCCTTATTCATTGTCCAGCTCTCACATGCATATATTTTGATTGAAAATATCATGGCTTGGGTTAGTTGCACCTTCGTCTTCAAAGAGACATCTTTGCTCTTCAGCACTTTAAAAAGGTCTTTTTCAGCAGATTTGCCAAGTGCAATACGTCATCTGATGTCTTGACTGGTGCTTCCATTGATGTTGATTGTGGAACCAACTAATATGAAATCTTTGACATTGTCAGTCTTTCCTCCATTTATCATGATGCTGCTTATTGGTCCAGTTGTAAGGATTTTCATTTTCTTTATGATGAGGTGTAATTCATACTGCAGACTGTGGTCTTCAGTCTTCATCAGTAAGTGCTTCAAGCCATCTTCACTTTCAGGATGTAATGTTGTGTAGTCATATCACAGGTTGTTAATGAATCTTCCTTCAATCCTGATGCTGCATTCTTCTTCACGTAGCCCAGCTTCTTGGGTTATTTGCTTAGCATACAGACTAGATAAGTATAGTGAATGGATACAACCCTGATGCATTCCCTTCTTGATTTTAAACCATGCAGTATCCCCTTGTTCTGTTTGAAGGACACCCTCCTGGTCTATGCATAGGTTCCTCATGAGCATAATTAAGTGTTCTGGAATTCCTATTCTTCTCAATGTTATCCATAATTTATTATGATCAGTACAATCAAATGTTTTTGCATAGTCAAGACATAAGTAAACATTGTCCTGGTACTCTTTGCTTTGAGCCAAGATTTATCTGACATAAGCAATGATATCCCTCATTCCACATCCTCTTCTGAATCCAGCTTACATTTCTGGAAGTTCTCTGTCAATATACTGCTGCAACCGTTTTTGAAATATCTTCTGTAAGATTTTACTTGTGTATGATATTAATGATATTGTTCAATAATTTCCACATTCTGTGGGACCACCTTTCTTTGCAGTGGATACAAATATGGATCTCTTTCAGCCAGTTGGCCAGGTAACTGTCTTCCAAATTTCTTGGCATAGAAAAGTTAGTGCCTCCAGTGTGACATCTGTTTGTTGAAACATATCAATGGATATTCTGTAAATTCCTGGAGCCTTGTTTTTCACCAATTGCTTCAATGCAGCATCAACTTCTTCCTTAAATACCATTAGGTCTTCATCATTTGCCAATTCCTGAAATGAATGAACATCAACCAGTTCTTTCTGGTACAGTGAGTCTGTCTGTTCCTTCCACCTTCTTTTGATGTTTACTGCATCATTCAATATTTTGCCCAATATTTCAACATTTCAACTCAAGGCTTGAATTTCCTCTGCAGTTCTTTCAGCTTGAAAAATCCTGAGCATGTTTTTTGCTTTTAGTTTTCTAACTCCAGATTTTTCATGTTTCATTATAATAATTGACTTTGTCTTCTCTAGCTGCTCTTTGGAATCTATTCAGCTCTTTTATCTTGTCATTTCTTCCATTTGCTTTAGCTAATCTCCCTTCAAGGACAAATTTCAGAGTCTCTTCTGACATCTGTTTTGGTCTTTTGTTTCTCTTTTGGCTTTTTAATGACCTTTTGCTTTCTTCGTGGATGATGTTCTTGATGTCTTCCCATAGTTCCTCTGGTTTCCGGTCATTGGTGTTCAGTGTACCAAATTTGTTCTTCAAATGGTCTCTAAATTCAGAAGGGATATAATCAAGGTCATATTTTGGCTTTCGTGGACTTTTTCTTAATTGTCTTCAACTTCAGGTTGAACTTGCATATGAGCAGTTGATGGCCTGTTCTACAATCAGCTCCTGGCCTTGTTTTGGCTAAAGATATTGAGCTTTTCCTTTGCCTCCTGCCACAGATTTGGTCAATCTGATTCCTGTGTATTCCATCTGGCAAAGTCCACATGTATAGCCACCATTTGTGTTGTTGAAAAAAGCTATTTGCAATGAATAAGTCATTGGTCTTGTAAAATTCTATCATGTGGTTTCCAGTGTTATTACTGTCACCAAGGCCAAATTTTCCAACTACCGGTGGTTCTTCTTTGTTTCCAACTTTTGCATTCCAGTAACCAGTGATAATTAACACCAGCCTCTTGGTCTATGTAAAGGGTCCTCATGAATTTTCCTTGTAGGTGTATGGATATTATCATATCACTGACAGCATTGTACTTCAGGATAGATCTTGGAATATTCTTTGTGATGATCAATGCCACACCATTCCTCTTCAATTTGTCATTCCTGGCATAGTAAATCATATGGTTGTCTGATTCAAAATGGCCAAAACTAGTCCATTTTTCAGCTCACTAGTGCCTAGAATATTGATCTTCATGTGTTCTATTTCATTTTTGACAACATCCAATTTTCCTAGATTTATACTTCATACATTCCATGTTTTGATTATTAATGGATGTTTGCAGCTGTTTCTTCTCATTTTGAGTCATTCCACATCAGCAAATAGAGGTCCTGAAAGCTTTACTCCATCCACATCATTAAGATCAGCTTTACTCTGAGGAGGCCGCTCTTTCCTAGTCGTATTTTGAGTGCCTTCTGACCTGAGGGGCTCATCTTCCAACAATATATCAGGCAATGTTTCAGAGCTATTTATAGTTTTCCAGTAATATATCTGACAGTGTTTCACTGCTACTCATAAGGTTGGCACTGGCCAATTCTTTGAGAAATGGATGGCCTCCTCCTTCTTCCAAGTCTGTCTTATCTGGAAGATCTACTGAGTCCTGTCTACCATGAGTGACCCTGCTGGTATTTGATAGCCTCCAGCCTCACAGCAACACGCAAGCCACCACTATATGACAAACTAACAGTCGATTGGTGGCATATAAAATTAGTGATTGGTTTTTCCATTTCCTTAAAAATGTTGATCGGTCTGGATAGGGATTACACTGAATGTCTAGATTGCTTTGGGTAACTAACAGTGTTCCATCCCCTATCCCTGAGCATTGTGCACTCTTCCATTTATGTAGATCCCATAGTTTCTTGAGGTAGTGTTTTGTAGTTTTCTTTGTATCAGTCTTTTGTGTTCCTTGTAAGATTTATTCCCAAGTATCTTATCTTTTTGGTAGCT
>NW_006921642.1:5934070-5951540 GCF_000298275.1 Orycteropus afer afer
AAAATTTATAAAATATATGCTACCTGCAAAACACTGTCTTGATATTGCACATAAATTTACAAAATAAATAAATAAATGGAATAACACAGGATACATGTTTTATGTATCTTTTTTTCTAGTCTGGAAAATGCGTATCTACAAATTTTATGTGCTCCTGCAAAATTTAGATATAGAAAAATAGAAATAGAGAAAAATATGTAAAATATTTTAATTATCATGTGATATATGGAATAATTTCCAAATTGTGATTTGAAAGCCTATATGCAAGACGTATAAAGTTTTTTAAATGAATTTTATAATTTCTGTAGTTTGTGAAAGTTTTTTTTCTTTTTTTTCAAAAATAATCTGAAGTATGTAGAGATCATTTAGATGTAGACTGTAAAAGAAAAACAAAAACAAAAACAATGATCACACCCTAGTGAAATGTTTTGGGAAAAAAATTATCATTTCTCTTTTCTGTAATAAAATATATTTTCTAAAGATATCTGCACAATATACTAATTTATATTATTCTTCCTGAATAATCAATTTACTCATGATGGAAACAAAGGGATAATCTTTCTTACAAATTGAAACAAACCAAAATAATTATAAAATTATGATATAAAGATTCCCGTGATATTAATGTTATTGCTCAATAATTTCTGCATTTGTTAGATAATATTTCTTTGGAATGGGCAAAAATATACATCTCTTCCAGTCAGTTGACCAGGTAACTGTATTCCAAACTTCTTGGGGAAGACCTGTGAGTGCTTCCAGTGTTGTATTCGTTGAAACATCTCAATTGGTATTCTATAAATCCCTGTAGGCTTGTTTTTCACCATTGGCTTCAGTGTAGATTGGACATCTTCCTTTAATTATATCAATTCTTGATCATATACTACCTCCTGAAATAGTTGAACATCAGTTGAGCCAATACTTTTTTTTACAGTGACTCTTTTTATTCATTCCATCCTCTTTTGATTCTTCCTACATCATTCAATATTTTACCCATAGATTCCTTCAATAATATTGCGAGTCAAGGCTAGAAGTTTACTTCAGTTGTTTCGTCTTGAGAAATGCTCAATATGTTCTTACCTTTTTATTTTTTGTCTCCAAACCTTTACACATTTTATTATAATACTTTTCTTTGTTTCTCAAACTGCCCTTTGAAATCTGTTCTTCTCTTTTATTTCATCATTTTTTCCATTCATTTTAGCTACTCTGTGTCCAAGAGCAAGTTTAACAGTCTCTTCTGACATTCTTTTCAGTCATGTCTTTCTTTCTCGTCTTTTAAATGACCCTTTGGTTTCTTCATGTATGATGTCCTGATGTCATCCCACACCTCACTTGGTCTTTGGTCATTACTATTCAATGTGTCAAATCCAGTAGCCTGGTGGTCTCCAAATTCAGATGGGAGATTCTCAAGATCATATTTTAGCTCTTGTGGAATTGTTTTAATTTTCTTCAGCTTTGGCACTTGACTGCTAACCAAAAGGCTGATGGTTCAAACCCACCAGTTACTCCTCGGAAGGAAGGTAGGACAATCTACTCCCATAGTTATACTGCCTCAGAAACCCAAGGAGGGGTCGATATGAGTCAGGTCCGACTCAACGGCACATAACAACAAACAACAACAGCTTGAACTTGCATGGGAATAATAGATCACCTGTTTCACATTGGCCCATGGCCTTGTTCTGATGGATGATATTGAGCTTCTCCATCATCTTTTACCATAGATGTATTCATTTGATTCCTGTGTATTGTACCTGACAAAGTCCACAAGTATGTTGCTATTGTTGTTAGGTGCAATGGAGTTGGCTCTGGCTCATTACAACCCTATGTACAACCGAATGAAACACTGCATGGTCCTGCTTCATCCTCACAATCCTTGCTATGCGTGAACCCATTATTGTACCCTGTGTGTCAATCCATCTTGTTGAGGGTCTTCTACTTTTCCTCTGACCCTCCACTTTACCAAGCATGATATACTTTTCCAAGCACTGATTCCTTCTGACAACATGACCAAAGTAGGTGAGATGAAGTCTGGCTATTCTCCCTTCTCAGGAGCATTCAGGCTGTACCTGTTTCTGGACAGATTTGTTCTTTCTTCTAGGAGTCCATGGTATTTTCAGTATTTTTCACCAACACTAAAATTCAAATGCATCAATTCTGCTTCAGTCTTCCTTTTCATTGTCCAGGTTTCATATATATACAAGGAGATTGAAAATACAATGGCTTGGCTTAAGCATACTTTTGTCTTTAAAGTGTTATCTTTGCTCTTCAACACTTTAAGGAAGTCTTTTGCAGCAGATCTGCCTGGTGCAATATGACATCTGGTTTCTTTCTTTCTTTCTTTTTTTAATTGTGATTTGGGTGGGAATTTACAGAGCAAGTTCATTTTCCTTACAACGTTTCATACAACTTTTGTTTCATGACATTGACTGCAATCCTCATAATATATATTGCCCTTCCCCTGTGTCCCTCTTTCCTGTGCATTCCCAACCACTGAGCTGTCTCCCTGTGCAAATACTGCCCTTCTGTTCTCCAATGAATGATTGTTCTAAGGAGTATACCTACCTGGTGTAAATGTTTACCTTATATGTCTGTCTGTTGTTTGGCTGGAAGCCATAGGAGTGAGTTCAATTCCAGGCTCGAAGGATCACTAAGGACCATAGTCTTGGGGTTTCACCCGTCTCTATCAGACCAGTTAGCCTGGTCTTTCTTATAATTTTTACTTTTGTTCCACATTTTCTCCCGGTTTATAGAGGACCTCCTACTTTGATCCCTTTCAAAGTTATTGACATTGTAGCCAGATACCATCTAGTTCTTCTGTTGCCATGGTCATATACACTGAGGTTTGCATGCTCCACTAGTCCCTGGGGATTATGGTTTCCATTCTTTGGTTTCTTTCATTCTTCTTTGCGTTGGATGAGGAGAGACCAGTTGTTGCATCATAGATGGTCATTTGCAAGGGCCTGATTTCTTAACTGCTGCTTCCATGGATGTTGATTGTGGATCCCAGTAAAGTGAAATGTTTCACAGCTTCAATCTTTTCTCCATTTGTTGTGATGTTGCTTATTGGTCCAGTTGTAAGGATTTTTGTTTTCTTTATGTTGAGGTATAATCCATACTGCAGACTGTAGTGTTTGGTCTTCATCAGTGCTTTGAGTCATCTTCACTTTCAGCAAGCAAGGTTGTGTCACCTGCGTATCACAGGCTGTTAATGAGTCTTCTCCAATCCAGATGCCATATACTTCTTATAGTCTGGTTTCTGAGATTATTTGCACAGCATACGGATTGAATAGGTATGGTGAAAGGATACAGCACTGACATATGCCCTTCCTGATTTTAAAACACACAGTATCCCCTTGCTCTGTTTTAATGATTCCCTTTGGTCCATATACAGATAGATACAGACAGATAGATGAGAACAATGAAGTGCTCTGGAATTCCCATTCTTTGCAGTGTTATCTGTAATTTGTTATGATCCACACAGCTGAATGCCTTTGCATAGTCAAAAAAATACAGGTAAACCACTTTCTGGTATTCATTAGTTTCAGCTATGACAGCAATTATATCCCTCATTCCACATCCTCTTCTGAATTCAGGTTGCATTTCTGGAAGTTCTCTGTCAATATACTACTGCAACCATGTTTTAAATTTTCTACAGCAAAAATTTTACTTGTGTACACTTACATGTGGGAGCTCTGGTGGCATAGTGCCTAAGGCATTTGACTGCTAACCAGAAGGTTGGAGGTTCAAACCCACCAGCCACTCCTTGGGAGGAAGACTGGGCAATCAACTTCCTTAGAGATACTTCCTCAAAAACCCAAGGAGGGGTTGCTATGAGTCAGAGCCAACATGACAGCTGTGAGTCTGGTTTGGTTTTTGGATACTTATATGTATGGTTACAGTTTTCTTTTTTAAATAATAAAAGTTTAAATCTTTTATTAAAGAACCTTTCAAGATCTATCCTGATGTACAATGCTGTCAGTGATAGTATAATATCCATATGCCTACAAGGAGGAACAGTCAATACTAATATTATTCAAATTTACTCACCAACCACTCATGACAAAGATGAAGAAACTGAATATTTCTACCAATTTCTTCAGTCTGCAATTGATCAGCCATGCAATCAAGGTATATTGATAATTACCAATGATTGTAATACAAATGTTGGGAGCAGAGAAGGAGAAACAATAGATGGAAAATATGGTCTTGGTGATTGAAACAAAGCTGGAGATCGTATGTTAGAATTTGCAAGACCAAGCACCTATTCATTTGAAATAACATTTTTTCAACAATTCAAATAGTGACATATAGTTACAGAACTTAGCTAATGAAATGTACAAAAAAATATAGGTTATTTCATTGTCATTTCATTCAACCTGTCCATTAAAATGTGTATGATGGGGAATGGGAAAGAGAGAAGGCAATTAAATTTATGCATATATTCATGGCCAGTTTTAGAGAGAAGAATGAGTAGACTTAGTTTATCCTTGTGAAACATTTTTGAAATTCCTATCTGTTGTTAATTAGGATATGAAATTAAAATCTGTTCACATCCAACTGAATATTATGTTAGCAATATAGGGCACATATTTAGTTGGCCCCTAACAGGATTTTAATTTTCCACAGTCAGTTTCTAGGAAAACCTTGAAAGGCATGCAATAGTCTGATCTATGTTTTCTATTGATAGCTGCCAAAGTCCTTGGAAACCATCTGTCTGGTTATTTGGACCTTTTACTAGATTTCATTGGAATTTATTTTACAGAAAATTAATATCTGAGCATTACCTGTAACTGTATAAAATTACACCTCCTCTTTGTACTTGCTTATCTTGCAAATATTTCATAACAAATTGACATTATCCAAATATTCTAGTTAATCAATTATTCTGAACTATCTGCAAGATGTCTCATTGCTGTGCTTTGTATGCTTGGGTACCTTAGAAAGAAAATTAGTTATGGAGGCAGTGTGGAATACTTTATTGAATTAATTAGATTCAATCACTTAGAATCTCTAGATTTCTGTGACAGCAAATGACACTGGGTTATAGTTCTCAGTGCTTCTTAACAAAAATCTTGATATTATGTTATGTAGTATACCTACAGTACTAGTTAAAGCAAATGACAGCAAGTGTTATTTAAGGGCATTTAAGTAGGTTAATTGACAGATTGTATAGAACGTGTAGCAAAAAAAAAAAAAAAAAATATATATATATATATATAAGTTTTCAAAATGTCAACATTCTCTTCATTGCTCTTTTGCATAAAATATTTCAATATGCATTGATTCTACTTTCGAAAGCTCCTAAGAATATGTTCATAGACCTTCAAACCTAAGATTTATAATTATAAACAAACCAAGCCCTCAAAAAAAGTTTTATTGGTGAAAAAATATAAAGAACATATTTCCCAATTCAACATTTTCCATGTGTACAATTTAATAAAACCAATTATATCAATCATATTGTGTAACCATCACCAGCATTTGTTGCCAAATTTTCCATCCTCATAAACAAAGGGTTACTTGTAAAAATAAATCAGTCCACACAGCCTGTACCCATTGGTGTGGTGGTGGTGGCCATGGTTGTGATAGGAAAATTGAATATAAAATTATTGCTCATTGCTTTAATCATTCCTGTGTTTAAATATGTGAAGAAAATGAAGAATGAAAGGAAGAAAAGAAGAAGCAGGATATTTTTGTTGGTTTGCTTTTTGAGAGTGTATCCGGTCCTAGGCATCGTGCTAAGGAGCACTTTCCCATATATTAGCTCATTTAGAAGCATGTCACATCCAGGTGCACAGTACCAACTAGGGATCCTCTGGTGAGCAAACCCCATAAAAGAAGCTGTAAATAGGGCATAGTGAAAGAAGGGCCGGTGGCTACACACAAATAATGTGTTCATGATTTTGCAGGGCATCCATTCATATCCCACAAAAAGTATTTAAATCACTGCAGTAAATGTTGCAGGCCACTATCATTTTGCAGTTTCCCCTGGTCTAGTGAAGGAAGATTAGGTACTAAGTATAAGACAGTGGATCCAATGGTTAAAAACACAGACATTGAAGGTAAAGAAACTAAGGTAGACTACTAAGTCTCAATTTTCTGGTTGTGTGACTGAATGCATCAGCCTCTCTAAGGCTTATTTTTTTATTTTTATTTTTTTCTGTAGAGTAAGTCAAAATGAAATTATGACTGTCATTTGAGATGTGTGTTTAAAAGAGAAACTATAATATTTCAGACATATATAAATGTTCAAAAGACCATAACTCATTTTAACTCATTTAGTATTATTTTTAATTGATATGAATTGCATTTTATTCCACATTATATTTTGGCAGGTTATTTTTCATTACTGCCAGGACTTTATAGGCTAAAGACAGGATTGAAAGGAAGACTAGACAGAAAGGCTTAGTTTGGGAAACAAATGTTGTTTTTCCTCACCTTGGAAAACTCTATTTAGAGATGCTTAAAAGGAAACTACAAATATATTCCTCACTGAATGGATTGACACTCTGGATACAGTATATTTAATAATTCATACTGTACTATCACTTGACTTTTATGATTCTTGAATATATTTCAAAAATTCAAAAGAAAGAGGAAGAACACAAATAAAAGAAATACAGAAAAGAAGTATATAAAATGATACAAAAAACAAAGAAGAGACTGATGAGAATAATGCTACTGTGATTACATAAGTGTTAGTAACTATAGATTCCGATTCATAGCAACCCCCTTTGGGTTTCTGAGGCAGTAAATCTTTATGGAAGTAGATTTCCCAGTCTCCCTTCTGCAGAGTGGCTGGTTAGTTTGAACTGCCAACCTTCTGGTTAGCAGTCAGAAGCCTTAGGCACTACACCAGCAGATCTCCTTATACTTTTAGGAATTACCATTAATCAACTAGAACATTGTGGTATAAATTTTAAAAATAGTAGCGTGTCCATTTTTAACATAGAACACTCGACTGATAATATATTTAATGTGGATTTTATTAATTGTGCCTTCTGAAAAACAATTTTTCATATAAAAAGCAGATAAATACGCAAAGCTAAGTAAATTGAATTGAAGTCTCCACTAATTGCCAGTGAATGGACAAATGTCAAAACTGCCCACATTCATAATCAAGAAAGGATTAAAAATCATGGGAAAATGTATTGTTATAAGTAATAACAGTGATCATTATTTTGTGTATAGCATTACACTAAGATAAAAGGAATATGATAAAACAAAACAACAGAGCCTTCCACCTTCTGAACTTAGAGTTCATTTGAGGAGAATGGCATCATACAGATGATCAAACAAATAAATAAATATAAATAAATAAAATCCCTTCCTCCACACTTTTAATCCTAGTTTTTTAAAAAGCTAGAAATGCATGCACTATGCTGGGCAGTGTTATAGCAGAGGGCAGAACTGTTTAGTGAGACTTTCTATTCTTTGTCAACCTATGACTTCTAGAAATGGCTGCCTGCCTTGATAAATTGCATGTGGATGATGAGCCTTTTGAAGGTTTTCTCTTCTTCTCCAGATCAGTAGCTTCCCACCAGCCCCTCTCCTTTTTCACAAGTGTGTAATGATGTTTTTGTTTTGTTTTATTTTTTGCCCTGAGAATGAACAAAATAGATTGACCTAGATGTTGCTTGATTGGGGTTTATTTTATCCAGAAACACAGGCAAGATTTGTAATTACCTTTTATTCTGAATAGAAATTGCAAACACATGATTTTTAAATTACCTTACTTACTTTTTGCCTTATTTTTTTTCTTACGTGTACATTTTTTTATTTATATATGCAAATAAACACCTTTTGAAATTAATGCAAATGTTCACCTTGCTGCTTCTAATTTTCATTTTTATTGTTACAATCTCAATTCAAGATGTGACCAGTAACAAGTGAAACAAAAGATCTTCTTTCTTCAATGTTACCTGCTTATTTGGAAAGATTTTTTTCCCTATTGCTGAGGAACTTAAACCAAATATTTGGTGCAATTTAAACATAACCTTAGGCCTGAGTATTTTGTACAAATATTCAAAATATAAGGTTGGGCAATCCTACTTCCATAGTGATACTGCCTCGGAAACCCAAGGAGGGGTCGCTATGAGTCGGGGCCGACTCGATGGCAAATAACAACAACAACAACAACAACCTAACCTAAAGAGCATAAAAAATAATTAGTGCTTCCATTGTGGAAGATGTTTGTTTGACTGTTAGTGGCTTAAATTTTTATGTTGTTGTTAGGTGCCATCAAGTAGGTTCCAACACATAGCAACCTTGTGTACAATAGAATGAAACAGTGCCTAGTCCTGCACCATTCTCACAATCATTGCCATGTTTGAACCCACTTACACAACTACTGTGTTAATCTAGCTCATTGAGGGTCTTCCTTTTTTCACTATCTTTACAAGTATGATGTCTTTCTCCAGGACACATCCAAAGTATATGAGATTCTGTCAAGGTGGTGCCATTATTCCTGATGTTTATGCATAGGAAATAAGACTATTAAGGTGGTCTTTTTTTTTTTCTTTAACCCTGGAATGTCTGATTCCAAAAATACTTGTGAAAGACAGTTTCACATGTCAGATTTTAGTAGAGTTATTTTGGTGGTGGGGGACATGATGAGTCAGGGAAAGTTTTGGGAAAAACTGGTCTTACGATAAACCAAAAAAAACTCCAAACTTACTGCCATCAAGTCAATTCCGACTCGTAGCAACCCCGTTTGGGTTTCTGAGGACTGAAAATCTATGGAAGTAGATTGTCCAGGATTCCTTCTGCAGAATGGCTGGTGGGTTAAACTGCCAACCTTCTGGTTAGCAGTCAAATGCCTCGGGCACTATGCCACCAGAGCTAGCATTTTTGTGTTAAGCATTGTAACACTTGCAATGAAAAACAAAACAAAACAGAAACCCACTAAAATATATATTCCTCTCAACAGAGAACAAAGGGTCTTTGCCATTCTAATCAGCAGTATCAGAGCCTGGTGTCTCTAGTTCTGGAGCCTAGTACTTAAAATAGGAGTACTACTACTACTACTACTACTACTACTACTACTACTACTACTAAAAGGCATAGCAATTACTGAAGAGTGGAGAGGTCAAAAGTGCATAGGGAAACAGTCATTGTTTAAAATGAAAAAGGAAGGAGTCATATAACCAAGGGCTTTCATTTTTAATTGAAATTTGGCAAGCAGGTATGACTCTTCCAAAGGGTGGAGAACTAGAAATAAGATGTGTGCTGCAGTATGATGGATTTGGTTTAGATATAAACTGGCCATGGGATAATTTCCTTAAACAAGGTATTTAACTTTTTTTCAGAGATACATTTTAAAAGAGAGAAGATTTTCTCACCTGTGTGTCTAGGTATTAGCTTACTTAAAATGAAGAGTAACTAGGATATGTTATGAAGTGATATTCAAGTTCAACTTTTTATTCTGACAATGTCAAGCAATTTTCAAAGACTGAATTTTTAAAAGAAGAAACTTTGTAATGATTCATCATCAATTTATAGACTAAAGAAAGTAGTTAAGTTGAAGTGGGTTTATTTGTGTCTGGATACCAGAATTTATAATATGCTGTTTAGGTGGGAGAGGCTTTACAACCTAAAATCCCAGGAGAAATTAATTCAGAATAACTGCAGTCTGACTGAAATTTATGACTTGCTAATGGCAGAAACTTTGAAGTGGAAATTATAAGACTCTGCATCTTCATGGAAACAGAATTAGATAGCAATTGTTCTTTGCTTGGTATCGACTAGTATAGTTTTAGGAAATTGTATATATAATGTCTTAAATTATTCAAGATAGCATTTTGTATGATATTTGGTGGAATCTTTTTATTTGATAAATCCATTGTGATGGCATTGATTAACTAAATTCATACTTTAGCTCACATGTTAGAATATTTCCTACATCCTCATGAATTCCAGCGTTGACAATGCCAGTAAGTCATGGTTATTATAGAGAGTGCTTATCCAATACGTAAGATTTTTACATACATGAATTTATTTCAATGCCGTCGTGGTATATTTTTGATAGTATGAAAAATCAACAGCACTGATAACCCGTTGAAGTAAAGTTCAATTTAAGTTATAAAGAGCATAGAGCAAACTTACAAAAAATTTCTATTTCTTTCCATTTTTAAATTTCTGTTAAATGATGAAAATTACTATTTAAACTATTCAATATTATTTAAAAAGGCCCTTTTTGTGATTGTAAATATGTATAGCTCCCACTGATGTTCACAAACATAAGAATATCAAATAGTGCATGAGAGAACCTGTCCTTACTGTGTCTTCAATACACCTGAACATTAATACAGTTACATCATTTTTTCTTTATTAAAATAAAAAAAGCAAAATAAACATGGAAAATCTTGTCATCACCTCTTTTTTAGATATAAGTGAAGTTGGTTATATTTTCGGTTTATTGGTGGCTGTCACGCTATCTTTTAGGTATTAACTGAGTGTGACTTTTGCCACTTTTGCTAGTTTGTCTTACAATTTTTCTTAATGATTATATAAATTCTTCATGGATTAAGAATACCAAAAAACAAACCTGTTGCCATCTAATCGATTCTGACTCATAGTGACGTTGTATGACAGAATAGATCTGCTTCATAGGGTTCTTAGGACAATAATATTTATGGAAGAGACTGCCACATCTTTCTCCCACAGTGGTATTGTGGGATTGAACTGCCAAGTTTTCGGTTAGCAGTGTAGCATTTACCCACTGCAGATTAAGAATATCAATGTTTCATTTTGTTTCATTTTTTAAACTCTGTATTTTGTAACCAGCACATAAGTGAACAGAGAAAAAGGTCAATTGATAAAAACAATGACAATTTACAATAGACTTACATCATATGTTATTATATAATTGCACAATTATTTAAACACAAAATCTAATTATGAGAACCAGAAGTTGAAGATATGTTGAAAGAATCCTTAATATTAGGAGGCCTAGGTTTCAAGAAGCTACCAATTCTGGAATGGATTCTATTCTGAAGCTATTTCTTGATCATTTCTTGTTGCATCTCTTTCACCATGAAACTCAGGTGTGGTAGTATTTTTATTTTTTTGATAATTATATGGCCCTAGTGCTTAAAGTCACTTGACAGCTAACCAGAAGGCTGGCGGTTCAAGCCCACTAGGTACTTCTTGGAAGGAAGGTTGGGCAATCTACTTCCATAGGGATGTTGTTGTTGCTGTTATGTGCCGTCACGTTGGACCCGACTCATAGAGATCCCTCCTTGGGTTTACTGCCTTGGAAACCCAAGGAGGGGTCGCTATGAGTTGGGTCCGACTTGAGGGCACATAACAACAGTTATCAAACAAGAAGCTCTGGTGGTGCAGTGCATAAGGGATTTGATTGCTAACCAGAAGGTTGACCGTTCAAACTCACCAGCCTCTCCGTGGAAGGAATATGTGGCAGTCTGCTTCCATAATGATTTACTGCCTTTGAAACCCAATGGGGGTTACTATGAGTTGGAATGGACTCATGGCAGTGAGGTTCTTTTTTTTTGGGGGGGGAGGTTAGATATCAAATTACTGAGTGACCTCTAACATTAGAGTGTAATGGGACACATGATTTTCCATCCTATTTTCCCAATCTATTTAATATTATCCCCGTATATGTCTGCCAGCCTTCTGCTTAGCAGTCAAATGCCTTAGGCACTCCAGAGCTCCCATGAGTTTTTTGGTTTGGTACATGGCTGAAGAGCTCTGGTGACATAGTGGTTAAAGCATTCCACTGCTAATCAAAAGGTTGGCATCTGGCATCCACCACTGTTCTGTGAGAGAAAGATGAAGCAGTCTGCTTCTGTAAAAATGTATAGGTTTGGAAATGCTTTGGGGTCCTATAAGGTCACTATGAGTCAGAATGGACTTGATGGCAGTGGATTTTGCTTTTTTTTTTTGGTATATGTCTCAAAGAAAGTGTAATAGCCACTGATTAACCATGATCATAGTGAAGCAACTGATTCTTTTATTCATGTAAATTTATACAGATATGCCATAAAACAACTAAACCAAAAAAAAAACAAAAAACCTCACTGGCATCGAGTCAGATCTGTCGACTCATAGCTATGAGTCAGATCCGACTCATAGCTACCCCTCCTTGCATTTCCCAGGTCATAACACTATGAAAGTAGACTGCCCAGCCTTCCTTCCAAGGAGTGGCTAGTGGGTTTGAACTACCATCCTTCTGGTTAGCAGTCAAATGCCTTAGGCACTAGGCAACCAGACAACAGGTATATCTTTCTATGATGCATAGCATAGTATATTGTTTTTAGTGAATTACTCATATGTGACTTTGTATCATGACTTTAACCTTGTTTCATCATCATTATCACCACCAAAATTTTATCTTAAAGCAGGTGATGAATATATTGTTACTTATGGAGTAGATGTAATTTATTTGTACTGAATATATAGTTGATTTCTATAAGCACTTGCATCTAAACTTCTAAAATAAAATTAGGTTTTAATTTAAATATTTGTCTTCAATTCTTTCTTCAATGTACTATTTATTTAAGAGGTAACTCGGGCACACTCAACATGTTATTCCACTTTTTCCTGTTAACATTTTTTGTCATGAGGTATATACGTTTAGCTAATTTGTATGCATATATGCATGTAAGAAACCTTGAACAGTGCTTGGAATAAGCATTCAATGGATATTGGTTGTTTTCATTACAAATATATTTTTAAAATATTCTGAAATATTACGTCAGAACCACCAACGTTATGTCCTAAGTTGACATATGATTTTTGAGTCTTTTGGGTGTTGCTTTTTAATACATTGGTGATTTAGTGAGATATCGCCATAAATATGTATTACAGTTCATTTCAAAAGAGATACAAACAGATATGTGAACAGGTCCTAAACAGTTTTTATTTTCTTAAGCAAAAGTTAAATTTCTTTTATCTTGCTTTGCATATGTATGGCACTCAATAAATAAATAAATGATTGACAGATTGATTGGCCAAATGTTATAAATCACCAAGAATTTCTGTAATAATAACCAACAACCTCTGGCAGCATACTGTGGGAGAAAAAGTCTGGATATTATATTCAAAGAGACAGAGGTGGAAATTCTATCTCTGTCACATTCTAGCTGTGTGATTGTCAGAAATAAGCCTATTGTGTCTCAATTTTATTATCTACAAAATGAGAATAATGTTGCTTCTATTTAAGGATAGTATTGAGGCTTAGAAAGAAAAAAAATAAAGTTCCTGAAATGTGTTAAGTCCTCATTACATTTTACTTCTTTATCCTTACTTCTTTTTCTCTTTCCAGCCTAGTTGTTTCTCAAAATAGATTGACAGAGACATCACAAATTAGAGATCAAATAAACAGTTCCTAAACAATATGTTATCTGTACATAAAGCCTTTACCCAGTAATGTAGACCTTAATAAAATTACGTCTCACAAAAGTTAATTTTAGTAAATTAACTTAAAAGATGAGCTGTTAAGATACTTAATTTTAACATCACCATCTTTATTGCCCTGTATTTGTCAGCCACTCCTAGGAAGGAAGGTTGGGCAATCTACCTCTGGAGTGATACTGCCTTGGAAACCCAAGGAGGGGTCGCTATGAGTCAGGTCCAACTCCACGGCAAATAACAACAACGTTTTTCTTTTTAATATATATGTATATATGTGTATGTATTTATATTGTTATACTTTATATGTGTCTGTATACCATTTTTAACATATTGTTTCCTTCTGTTATCTTGCTATGTTTCCTTATTATTACTTCTCCACTTAGTCTAGTTCACATAAGGCTGTGTTCCATCCCACTGACAACCCAAGGGAACAATTAAGTCAGTCCATGAACTAACTAACCCCTGTGTCACCCCCTGATAGTTTTCTCACTATAGTCAAAATGTCATTTGTGGCAGACACTCAGGTTTCTCTCCAATCTAATTAACGTTCCATTAACTTAACGAGGCTAAACATATTTGCTTTCTGTTAAAATTCAAAAAAGCAGCACAGAATTTGAACAAAACAAAGTAAGTGCACATGACAGTATCAAAGGAAGATTGTTTTAGGAAATATTTTGTAAAAAAAAAAGACAGGTTTACCATTGTTTTTAACATTTATATTACATATACCTTATAATATGTTACTCGGAAGGAAGGTTGAGCAATCCTACTTCCGTAGTAATACTGCCTCAGAAACCCAAGGAGGGGTCGCTATGAGTCGGGGCCGACTCGACGGCACATAACAACAACAACAGCAACATAATACGTTAAGAGCCCTTCTGAGTTCATTTTAAGCAAAATTCTTTATTGTCTTTTGCTTCCTTTTCAATATCTTACATAAAATTAGGTTTTTCTTCTTGAAAAGCATTGATTAGTGTTATCTCCCTTTCTTTGAGGCTCTTCATCAACCGCTAATAGAGGTCAAGAGGCAAACTGCTGCCCAAACCCCTCACTAGCTGTGTTGTTGGGGACAAATTTACTTTTTTCTTAACCTTCATTTTTTTAAACATCAGGGCAGTAATAGTACCTTCCTCATCATGGTTCTGTGACAGTTATACAAGGCACCTTCTTTGAAGTGCCATATTGCCAAGAAACAAAAGGCAAATACATAAATAAATAAATAAACTTATTGCCATCAAGTTGATTCGACTCATAACACCTCCTTGGGTTTTGGAGTGGTATCTCTACAGAAGTAGACTGCCCAACCTTCTTCCAAGGAGTTCGTTCGAACCACTAGCCTTCTGCTTAGCAGTCAAATGCCTTAGGCACTATGCCACCAGAGCTCCAAGATACAAAAACTAACTCTGCCATTGAGTCAGATCCGACTCATAACGACCCCTCTTTGGGTTTCTGAAGCAGTATCACTTCTGAAGTAGATTGATCAGTCTTCCTTGTGACAAGATAAAAAAGACATCAGTAACTATGAGCTAGTTTATTGAGCCATTACTGAATCTGGTAAATTTTATACTTCACCATTTAGAGTGAAATATATTTGAAGCATATCTCAAGTGTGTGTTTCCATTTTTGTCTGTCCTAAAGTCTGCATTGTCCTCAAGAGAAATGTTTCCTACTTAACTTTCTATCATGAGGTCTGTCAGCGTTCCTGGCACAAAATGGTATTCAAGAAAAATGCTTGTGAAATCAGTTTAATGAGCAGGTTAGTATAATATATGAACATATGATGCCATCTAAGAGCTGTCAGTCAAAATATACTATTGTTTATTGATAGTGTTTAGCATGATACAATGATGGTATAAATCCCTGACCTGTTTGTTAAATGTGTATTAATATTATTATTAAAAGCTAATCATGTGCCAGAAATTGTTTATGTAACATTTCTTATTTAATCCTCAATAAAACCCTGAGAGATGATTTCTATTACTAGTTCCAATTTACAGAGGAGGAAACAGAAAAACAAAGAGGGTAAGAAATTTACTCAGGATCAATCGGCTCATAAATGATGGAGCCAGGATTTGATCCCAGGCTGCCTGACTCCAGAGCTGAGACTCCTCCTCATTGCCTTTCATTTATTCCTGCCCTGTTCAATTGTTCAAGTTCAATATTTCCAATGATAGTAGTGATTAGACACAACAACAACAGCTTTGTCCCAGATTTATGTCAATTTTAATGTTTGTTTTTTTTGTTCTCTCTGAACTGATTTCAGAAGCTCCAATTGATAGGATATGGAACTTCCTTGTTCCCTCTGGTTGCTGAGGCCAGCAAGTTGTATGATGGATGTATGAGGAAAACAAGATCAATTTCCACTTTAGCAAGTGTTACTTTCATGTCAGTTTTACTAAGATATCCCTATTGAGCACT
Organism: Orycteropus afer afer; assembly: GCF_000298275.1. Taxonomy (NCBI): domain Eukaryota; kingdom Metazoa; phylum Chordata; class Mammalia; order Tubulidentata; family Orycteropodidae; genus Orycteropus; species Orycteropus afer. The sequence continues at coordinate 5,949,863 of NW_006921642.1, forward strand.
TATAGGTCAGATGGGCATAAGAACCAACCTGCTATGATAGCATAGCTCAGTCATTTCCTAACTAGAAAAACCCAGAGACTTTATTCAAACTGCTCTAACCTCAGTTCCCTTATTCTTGGAAATGGTGAAAATAATACTTTGCTGTATTGCTATAGGAAATAAATGAAATACCATATGAAAGCACATAACATGTGTCTCTTGCCCAACTGGAATTCTCAATCTAATGGGACATGTGGGAATTTGCACCAATAACTCTAGTGTAATACAGCATCTAAGGTATATTGTACTAGATGTACACATACTATAGAGATATCAGTGAAGAAAGAGCCCTGAAAAGTAGAAAGGTCCATTTAGAGTTGAAATCTTTGCTGGTTCTTGAAAAAAAGGTTTTCAGTGCCTTCAGAATATGGCTCATTTATGGCTAAAAGTTCTCATAAATTCCATAAGGCAAATACAGTAGGTATTTTCTCAGTTTCCATTCTCACTTCCTAGAACTAAAGCCTTGCATATAATAGGAATTCAATAAATATTCATTGGATGAACTATTAAACAATAGAGACTGTATTAACCAAAGTGATACTGTGTGTTAGATAAGTATTTTAAATCAGTTTTTCTGGTGAAAAAATTAGGGTTAGAGAAGTTGTAATGTTGCCAAAATACTTCATCTAGTCAGGAAAAGAGATTTCTGACTGTAACATATATGAATAATTTTTTAGAGATTTTAGTCTCCTAATTTGGAAATAAATTCCATGATAAAATCAGTTGTTCAAAATTGCTTCTGGAATCCAGTGGTGATTGCATATGGACTTATCACTTCATCTTCCTAAAGATTTAAAACTGCTTTGACTCTGTTGGGAGTCCCTTTGATAGGGACTACTACTAATATTCGAAAACCCTTTAGTATGTGTGGCGTGATGTATGAATTGGAGCTCAATAAGTACATAAATACAAATACACACATTTAAATCGACCCAGAAACTCTACTAATATTAAAGAGCCTTCTCAAGTACATTGGAAATGTAAGAGAATGATTGCTGTATGTGACTACTCTCCTGGACTACATGAGAGAGTAAATATTCTATCACAGTTTTGGATCATAGTATGTTGTTGTTGTTGTTATGTGCCATTGAGTCAGACCTGACTCATAGCGACCCCTCCTTGAGTTTCCGAGGCGAGTTGATTCCTAACCTTTCTTCTGATGAGTGGCTGGTGGGTTTGAATGTATATCATAGTATACATTCAGTTAATGTTGGTAAATAAAAGCATAACAGACTGACTTAAGTAACTTATTAATTTAATAATGAACTCTTTAAAATACTTAAAATTGATTATGTGAGAAATAAAAATATCTTCAGGAGCATTAAAATGATAAATTGACCTTTACAACCTAATCTTAAACACTTATGAAATAGTGATACTCACTTTTACTTTAAATAATAGGGAATAAAACATTAAATACACATATATATTTATGAAATATGAGGGCGTTTTCTTTTTTTTTTTTTAATTTTATTTTATTTAGATTTGGGTGAAGATTTACAGAGCAAAATCACTCTCGATACAGCAGTTCACATATACTTTGTCTCATGTCATTGACCACAATTTACCACAATGCAACAGCTCCCCTCCATTTTCCTCCCCAAGGTACCACTTCCCAGTGTCCATCCCTCCATACTCT
>NW_006921642.1:5954370-5979612 GCF_000298275.1 Orycteropus afer afer
GTTCCTGTTCTCAAGGGGAATGGTTTCAGTCTCTCTCCATTGAGAATAATGTTGGCTGTTGGTTTTGCATAAATGCCCTTTATTATGTTGAGGAATGTTCCTTCTATTCCTATTTTGCTGAGGAGGGCGTTTTCTTGCAGGATCATTTTCTGTTTACTTTTTTATTACAAAGATATTTGAAAACTGGAGGAGTAGCATTAGGACACGAACAAGAAATCAGTTTCTTGAGATCATTTTATAAAATTCTTAACTTGTTTTCCCTGTCTCAAAGAATTGACAAGATTATTCTATTAATGCATTAATGTATGGCCATATAGTACCATATTATTTTCAATCAGTTCATATGCATGTGAGAGCTGGACAATGAACAAGAAAGACTGAAGTAGAATTGGTGCTTTTGAGATGTGGTGCTTGCGAAGAATGCTGAAAGTACCATGGACTGCTAAAAGAACTAACAAATCTATCCTGGAGGAAGTGCAGCCGGACTGCTACTTGGAAGCGAGAATGGCCAGAGTTCATCTCACCTACTTTGGTCATGTTATCAGAAGGGACCATTCCCTGGAGAAGGAGGTCATGCTTGGTAAGGTGGAGGAGGGTCGACAAAAAAGGAGAAGGCCTTCAATGAGATGGATTCACACGATGGCTGCAGCGGTGGGCCCAAGTATAGCAGAGATTGCGGAGCTGGCGCAGACCTGGCAGTGCTTTGTTCTGCTGTGCATAGAGTCACTATGAGTCGAAGATGGCTCAATGGCATCTAACAACAGCAACAACAATAACAACATACAGTACCTTTAAACAAAGACATTTGTCTTTATTCAGCATTGTTTTTTAGCTAGCTTATTGTGTGATATGATTTATAATCCTGAAGGAGGATTTATCATGTGTATCAAGATAGTTTCAAATCTTCTAGTGCTGTCTTTGTTTCAGTTCATGTTTCTGATAAGAAAATTGAAAATCATCCATCATTTACTGACCAAAGCTGGTATAATATATCAAAATCTATGGATATATATATGTATCACAATTCATAAAACTTCTATAAACACAGGATTGATACACTGTTTAATTAAGAACATTTTTATTATCCTCTAACAAAATTAAACACCTTAAGATAAGAACTATTAATTATTAAATCTATGTCTTCTGCTTAGCAAGGCACACTCTAGATACGAATTTAATGTTCATTCAATTAAAAAATATGTAATAAAAATATATCCTGAAATTTTGCATTCCATATAACTAGAAAATTTATTTTTAACTGTGAACAAATTACAGATAGTAGAGATTTTGTATACAGTTTTAATATTTAACATTTTTCAAGTGTATTCCATAGAACACTGTTTTCACAAATTTGTTAAAATATTTCTCCCGGACCCCAAGTTTCTCAGAGATATTAATAATCTAATATTCAAGGCATAAGAAAGGATTTAGTACACTGTGTTTCCCACTTTTTTTTTCCACTTTAGGAAATACCACTGTAAATGATACTCACATTTCAGAACAGTGAAGTCATCATTTACAAATATATTTCCTAATTTGTAAATGAAGTGTTTTTTTTGTTTTGTTTTGTTTTGTTTTTTTACATAAGATTTTATATAACTTCTCAAGGACCTCACTGAATTTATATTTTCAGCTGCATGCATTTCAGGAAAAGGAAAAGTATTGTATTGTTATGCCAAGATAGGATTAGTCCACATCAATTGTAGAAATGAAGAGAGTACATAGGATCGGTCAAAGGATCCTCCTATCTCAGTGTTTTTCATTCTTTTTCTTTCACTACTCATCAATAGGATTGCTGTTTTCTTTAATGGGCATTCACTTGATAATCATTAAGTACATTATGTATTATTTATGTTCATATTGTATGCCCTTTTTAATGTATTTATATTTCTAATCACAAAACATTCATAAAAATAAGATTGGAGGTATTTATCATATACATATAAAATGAAAACTACATCTTAGTTAAAGCTTTTTGGAGATCTCATTTAGCAGGAAAAATAAGTTTTAATATTTTTGTTCACCTCTTAAAAATTTTGAAACTATTGTAAAATATTCATTAATTTATTGTGCCACTTCATGTTTGAGTGTTTCCAAAAATTATTCTTGATCCTTAAAATGAATCCCAATCATGAGTAGGTATGTTTGCTTGTTTGTTTGTTTTATTCTTATTCTGTAGCAGAAAAGCCAAGGATCACAACAGTTTAGTAACATGCTACTATCATAGGGTACTTAGCCTGTCAAACTCATAACTTTGGAAATAAATTATTATCAATTTATCGAGTTCTTACTATGAGACAAAACAGTGTACATGTATTACCTGAAAGTAATCCTGTGAGGTATGTATCATTGACTCTGTCTTCAGAAAGAAAACTGAGGTTCAAAAAGGGGAAATAACTTGTTCCAGGATGCATGACTTTTTAAGTGACAGAATTGAGGTTTAGATTCAGATCAATCTGATTCTTAGCCCTCCCTCATAGAATATATATATATCCTTATGAAAACTTTCTCTTGAATGACTGCTGACTGCCCAGCTATGACTAATTCTTACTCTAATGAGTCCTCTTTCATACATGTCTCCCTATCTTTAAACATATCTCTTATTAAAGAGAAACATGGAAATGAGAAAGGAAAGAAAAATGTGAAGATTTAATAATGCCTTAAAATATATTTTAAAAAGGAGCTTTGATGCCACTGTGGTTAGAACACTGGGCTGCTAACCAAAATATTGGCAGTTATAACCCACCATCTGCTCTGTGGGAGAAAGATGAGGCAGTCAGCTCGCATACAGATATACAGCCTTGGAAAGAAAGCCTATGGGGGCAGTTCTGCTCTGTTCTGTAGGATCACTGTGAGTCAGAATAGACTCGATGGCAGTGAGTTTTTAAAGTATATCCTATAGCAGGGTACGCTAGCGCATGTAAACAGGGAAATCCTATTGCAAACAGGCTTCTTGTTGTTGTTATGTACCATTAAATCATCTCTGACTCATAGCGACCTTTTGTACAAGAGCACAAAACACTGCCTGGTCCTGTGCCAGCCTCATGATCCCTACTATACCTGAGCCCATTGCTACAGCCATGGTGTCAGTCCATCCTATTGAGGCCCTTTCATTGACCCTGCACTTTACCAAGCACAACATCCTTCTTCAGAGAATGGTCCCTTCTGACAACATGACCAAAGTGGGTGAGACGAAGTCTGGCCATTCGAAGTATCCTTCCTAGGAGCATCCTTCTTCAAGGATAGATTTGTTAGTTCTTTTACCAGCCCATGGTACTTTCAGTATTCTTCATCGATACCACAACTTAAAAGCATCAACTCTCCTTCGGTCTTCCTTATTCATTCATTGTCTAGCTCTCACATGCATATGAGGTGATTGAAAATACCATGGCTTAGGTTAGGCACACCTTAGGCTTCAAGGAGATGTCTTTGCTCTTCAGCACTTGAAAGAGGTCTTTTGCAACAGATATGCCCAATGCAATACATCTTTTTATGTCTTGACTGCTGCTTCCATTGACATTGATTGTGGAACCAAGTAATGTGAAGTCTTTGACAGCTTCAATCTTTTCTCCATCTATTGTGATGCCGCTTATTGGCCAAATGTGAGGATTTTTGTTTTCCCTGTATCGTGGTGTAATCCATACTGAAGACTATAGTCTTTATATTTCATCAGTATGTGCTCCAAGTCTTCCTCACTTTCAACAAGCAAAATTGTGTTGTCTGTGTATTGCAGGTTGTTAATGAGCCTTCCTCCAATCCTGATGCCATGTTCTTCTTCACATAATCCAGCTTCTCAGATTATTTGCTCAGCATACAGATTGAATAAGTGTGGTGAAAGGACACAACCCTAACACACTCCCATCCTGATTTTAACCCATCCAGTATCCCCTTGTTCTGTTCAGATGTGTGCAGGAATTCTCATTCTTCTCAATGTTATCCACAATTTATTATGAACCACACAGTTGAATGCCTTTGCATAGTCAATAAAACACAAGTAAACATCTTTCTGATATTCTTTGCTTAGAGCCAAGATCCATTTGACATCAGCTATAGTGGGGAAATAATGGATTTTGGAGTCAAACCAAAGTGTCATAACCTTGTTCCCACAGTTTACTCATTGTGATACTTTTATCATATGTCATTTCCATGAAATGAACTTTAGCAGCACCCATATAATTCTTACACTGTTATGTGGAGGCACATGATATATAGTTGATAATTTTGTCCCCTAACTTGAGAGAAAGATGAGGCAGTTTGCTTCCATATAGATTACAGCCTTGGAAACACTATGAAGTAGTTCTACTCTGTCCTGTAGGATTGATATGAACTGAAATCGATTCAATGGCAGTGAGTAAAATAAATCTTTGCAAGTCACTATAGGTCATTTTAGGACACTGGAATAGCATTTAATAATAGGTTATTGCTCTAGAACACCAACTGCAAGGCTAGAAGCTTCCTCTGTTGCCCACTTACAAATGAATGGATAGCAAGGAGAGGGAATCCCAGGCCCCTGATTTAATTTCATTTGTCCCTGGAGTCAGTAACAGTCACAAAGCAGGATGGGACTTTAACTGTAATAACACTATTGTAGAAGGTCACATGATTTGGATGTCAAACCTATGAATATTTTCCTCTGTTTCTATGCATATATGATATTCATTTTATTTCTCTGTCAGAGAAATACACTGTGGAGTATTTTTGTGTCTTTTCTGCATTTAAATTTCAATCTTTTTATCTGTGTCTGTTTATTTTTTCCCTTCTGTTGGATTTTCCCACTGACTCTGTCTTATTCTTTTGTTTTCCTCCACATTTTTCCTTTTGCCCATTATTGCCTGCTCCATTAGCCATGATATTAAGTAAAATTATTAACAAATAGTTCTGAGTACTTTTTGGAGCTTTGTCTTTAATCTGAAAAATGGAAATTAGCATGGGATTCTTTTCATGAGTCAGAGCCATTGAAGCAAACAACAACAAAAATGACAGCTGCATCTATATTCTTTGTCTTTCCATGATTTGTTTTGAAAATAATACAGGAAATAAATATACCATAATCTAGAAGGTTTTGTTATGCCCAATTTGTTTTTGTAGAAGTTGTCTTCTCTTTTAAATTGTACCCACATTGTTTGACTATTGTTTTAACCAAAATGTATTAGAATGATACCTTTAATGTGAGAGGGGATTTTTTTTTGTATATTTTACATATATGGATATAAATCCTCTCATAGCTTGGTAAAAGTTCTAAGATATGCTATTTAACACACCTTAAATTTGTATTAATTATATATACCATTAACCCAGCAGATATTTGAGAAGACAGATTCATCAGGGATTTCAATATGTTTTCTACTATCATCATTAAACTACTAGGTTTGTATTTTACTCTGCTTTGTATTAAAATGTCACTTGAAAGAAAACAATTATTAATGATCCTATCATACATTATTTTAGGCCTGATTTTCACTTGATTTAATAAGAAAATATTTGTCAATAAGAAGGCAACCGAAAAAGCAGAGGAAGTAGCAAGTCTACAAGAGCCACAACCACATCTACTAAGAAGAGAACTAGGTGGTGCCCAGACACCACTACAGACTGTTCTGACTGGGGTTACAAGAATTGGTCCTAGATAGAATAGGGTAAAAATATGAAGCATAACTCAAATTCTTATTTATTTATTTATTTTTAATTGAAACAGTAGAGAACAGAAGACTTCCTGAGACTATTACCTTGAGAAGATAAGGGGGCAGAGAAACTAGAGTATCAGAAAGGGAACAAATGGAACACAATTAAAGAAAATGTTGACATATTGTGATAAATATAACTAGTGTCACTGTGTGGAAATTCTCAAATGAGCACCTAACTTGCTGTGTAAATTTTCACAAAAAATCAATAAAATATTATGTAAAAAATATTACAACATAAACAGTCAAAAGAAAGAAAAAGAAAGTATTTGGATGAGTACATAGCTCTGTAGCATTTACTCTTTTGTAAAGCAACTCTTCCAACACAATTGCTAAGCCACTATTTGTTTTGGTTTGCTTTCTAAAAGAAAAGATATCTTTTATTTACTAATCACCAGGGATGATCACCAGGAGCTCTAGTGGTTTAGTGCCTAAGTATTTGACTGCTAACCAGAAGGCTGGGTGTTCAAACACACCCGCCCCTCCTTGGAAGGAAGGTTGGGCAATCTACTTCCTTAGTGATACTGCCTTGGAAACCCAAGGAGGGGTTGCTATGAGTCGGATCTGACTCCATGGCAGTGTATTTGGTTTGGTTTGGTTTAAAGCAGCTCTTCCAACACAATTGCTAGGCCACTATTTGTTTTGGTTTACTTTCTAAAAGGAAAGATATTTATTTTATTTACTAGATCACCAGGGATGATAGCGATTCATCTTATAAAATATCGTCCTCAGGGAGAGTCACTGAGCTAACCATTAATCATGTTTCTTCCTGATACAGAAGGATTGGGATTGCAGGCCTCATTATAGCCGCATCTAGATCTATGATTCTATTTACCTCTTAACTCAATATGAAGGATGGACATCGTGTATAAATGTGGCTGCCTCTGATGGAGTGATTACGGGTGCTCTTTCTCTTTTCTATGCTTTTTATTTTCATAGTGAGCAAAGGAAGAAAGACAGCCAAAATACAGCTATGTTTAAAAAAGAGAGCAATGTGACCTAGATAAAGAGGAATTTAAAGCAGGTAGTTGATTAGACTCTAAATTATGTGATCTATCATAGACATAATATGTCCCTCTAATAGTTATATTTACTAATAAGACTCTCTAAATGCTTCATTCCTTCTAAAAATATCCATAATCTAGGTAATAGTTATTAATTTTGTAGGCTTAAAAAAACTAAAACAATAATCCATGACTATAGAGTGACACAAGATTTTATAAATCATCCAACAAATTTTTTTTCATCATACATATGAAGAGTGGGTAGATAGAGATCCTATTTACTAAATGGTCCCATGATTGATGAACACTCATTTTTATTTTGAAACCTATCTCTTGGTATTATGCATATAGATAATAGCTAGGCTGCCAATGGAAAACTGACATTTTCAACCCACCAGCCACTTCACAGGAGCAAGATGTAACAATCTGCTTCTGTAAAGATTTACAGCCTTGGAAACCCTATAGGGCAATTCTACTCTATTCTATAGGGTCACTGTGAATCGAAATAAAATTGACAACAATGAATACGTACACATTTAAACATATACATAGATTGAATAGATGCATAGTAGATTGCCCTGTCTTCCTTCCACCGGAGTGGCTAATGGGTTTGACTTTTGGTTAGCAGTCAAATGCTTTAGACACTGCACCACTAGAGCTCCTTAAATATATACATACAGACATATAATTGAAACTAAATCAATAAATATTATATTAGTGAGCTTCAAGTTTCTGTGATTGGCTAAAATGACTACATAATGAAGATAAGATGTCACTTCAGTATGTTGTTATTTGTGTAACCAAACTGTGTCTGCCCTATCTGCATTAACTTGACACTTAGACTTAGAATTTTGTTGTAGGATAAATATTTTAAAGAGAAAATTAGGAACCCCACTGGACTTGATTTATTTGCAACAGATTCTGATACTATCGTATGGAAATGGAAATGAATATTTATGGCTTGTTGAACATTTGTGGTGCAATTGAAATCTGTAAATTGCAATTAATACAACAAAGTTGAAAAATGGAGAAAGTTGTGAGGTTTCAGTATCTCTGCTACAGAGCTGCTTGTGTGTGTGATGAGGGGATCTCTGAGATATTCTAATCCTAGCAGCATATTTTCTTACCATTCAGTTGTAATTCCCATTCACAGAAGTGACAAATATATCTAGTAGACATCTCTTTCAGTGGGTGAGGAACAGCGCTTGTTTTAGAGAGTGCTTATCAAGTATGAGTAATTTGCACTGATTTGAAAAGGATGGATCTGAATGGTCTTCCTGCTACTTCCAAGTTATAAGATGCATCCATTTAGAATCTACACTGGTTCTTTTAGGCCAGTGACTGGAAAATAAATTGTCAAACACAGCCCTGTAGAGGGCTTGACTTGAGATCATATAGTGATCAAATCACTATAATTGAAAATCTTACTTGAAATATTGTAAACTCCACTAAAGTAATCACTAATGAGAAACTCCTCAATATTAGCACTGATGTTTACATGTTTGACAACACAGAATGGACATTATGACATATTAAGATTAATCTTTTGTTGTTGTTGTTGTTGTTGTTAAGTGCCATCGAGTCGTTTCTGACTCATAGCGACCCCATGCACAGCAGAACGAAACACTGCCCAATCCCGCGCCAGCCCTATAATCCCTGCTATACTTGAGCCCATCATCGCAGCCACCATGTCAATCCATCTCGTTGAGGGCCTCATCTTTAGGTGTGCTAAAAAAGCAAGGGGACCACATCTTCTGTCCTCCTCTAACCCCACAAGAGGAAGACAGAATCACCATCAATAGCCCAAGGGCTATTCCTGCCAGGCCAGACATGTTGCCTTTCTCCAGCCCTTTCTCTAATCATTCCTTCCAAAGCACACACCACCTCTCTCCCGGGTCCGATAATTCACTGCAGTGACCACACAGAACTCACAGATTACGGGGTTTATTAGGGAAGCACTAGATTACAATTCAAGTTTAGATAAAACGCTCAGTCTCTCTCAGCCCACTGTCTCTCATCCAACAGTCTCTCAGCAGTGCGTATCACTCAGGAGAGCGTTCCTTCTCAGCAGTACGTCCTTCTCACCCAGCAGTCAGAGAGAGTTCTGCCTCTAGGAGGCCTCCTTTTGAGCCCGGCAGAGTGGCCAAACCAATCAATCATAACATGAGAATTCTAAGCATCTGAGAGAGAGTGGGAACCTCTCAGAACATTGTTTTGTGCCACTCCCAACAGAAATACCCCAGGTGGACAACTGTAGCAATCAGGAGCTCCTCAGTTGCTCATGGCAAATTCCACCTCGGAGTTTACAAAGACTTATGGGTAGAAAAGCCACACTAAGTAATTTACTACACCACAAGGTGCTACTTTTAAAAAAGAGAAATCCTGGTGACACAATGGTTAACCACTTGGTTGCTAACTGAAATGTCAGTAGCAGCTCTACAGGAGAAGGACTTGCTGATATGCTCCTGTAAAGATTAGAGCTTAAAAAACCCTATGGGACAGTTCTACTTTGTCACATGGGTTCACTGTGAATTGAAATAGACTCCATGGCATCTATTAACAACAACAATTTTAAGAAGTCAGATGAACTTGATTTTTTCCTTTGTTGATTTTTCTTACACTATCATTACCTAGATGAGATAGAAAATCCCTTCATCAGAACTTTGATGTCAAAGTTTCAATATATATGACAAATTAATTTTGAAACAAGTGAAGAAGCTTGGCACAGTGATATTCCAGTATCTAGAACATCTATTTCCTCTTGTAACATGCTGAATTTCCATGACATTTTCACACACAGCTGAAAGAAATGGTAAAATAAAAATTACAGGACCACAGTAGGGAAGTTTCCTTAATGGTATGAGTCTCTATATACACTGCCTGGCAGGCTCTCCTAGAGATCATGGAAAAGAAAGTCTTGAAGACCAAACCAAGATCAACTCACCAAGATTTCTAAATGAATTCAAGCATACTGTAAAGAGCAAGGGGGATAAAAATCATGGGTAACAAACTTAGAGTAGTGAACAAGCAGAGTAGGACAGCTTATGCTACTTATGCCAGTGGTTGTAAATTGTGCCTAGATGGCTGGGTGCCTGGAAGTCATGTGTTCTTTATATAATGCTGTGTAATACAGATATGTTAATTCAATGACACAAAATAGTAAATGTGTTACTAGTAGAGAGAATGTGTGTATTATATTTCTGCATATATCATTGTAACTTCAAGCATATAAGCCAGCAACAGAAATCATCAGGTATTTCTCTTTTCCGTTAATGTCTGTTTATTGCTTATTCATTAATGTTTCATGTTTTAGACAAGCAGAAATGAGTCTCAAGGCTTTCAGAATTATTTTGGAAAGAAGCTTAACATTGAACCAATCCTATCTGCTATTTATCTCCCCAGAGAATTGGGAAAGCCTGCCTTTATTTATTTATTTATTTTATTTTAGCAAGAATGCTTTTCAACATAGATCTCAGATGTTCTGAAAGTCTGTAATTTGAGAACTAGTTATTTAGTCTGAAGAAAATAATAAAAGGACAACTAAATAACTATTTTAAGGTGATAAGTGGACATTATATGGAGGATGGCATCTAGGGATATTTAATTTACATGAGTCACTATTTTTATCCATTGAGGTCTGATTGGTGACTAATTCTTTGGGGAGGAGGTATGGGCTACTTGAAGTGGATATCCATATTTGTGTAGATATTAATTTTCTCATTTAATCATTTATATTGCCTTAGAAGATTTTATAAAATATACAGAACAATTTCAAATGACTTTTTCAATGCTATGAAAAATGACAAATTTATTTTTCTTACTTTAAACTAAAATTTGAAGCTCAATAGGGGAAATAAATGTATCAAAACAGATGTGTACATTGATATTTTTTGCAACATCCTCAAGGACTAATGTCCAGAGGTAGAAAAACTGTGCTATTTCGGTTGTCCCAATTTCAGCTCTAAAAAGCTTATAAAAGCCTTCCATCAGTCCTCAGATAAAATCAAAACTCCTTCACAAGATTTATGAGACTTTTTAAATCTGGTCCCTGACCACATTGCTTGCTTTTCAAGTCTACCTTAAATCTGCTCTATAGCCTTACACAAAGTCTATCAGTTTCTCATTCCTGCTTTCATTTCAGGTAAACCAAATTTGCCCATTGGTTGCAACACTTTCCCCCAACCCCTGACATCTTTAACTTCTGACCCACTTTTCTGATATAGACCTAAAAGATTCCTTTAATGAGAGTTACACAGCTACAATGTGCCCCTGTAAATCACCTTGCATGCAACCATCATAAAAATTAGTTTCTATTTATTTATTTTTCTCACAGACTATAAGCCCTTGAAACCAAAACCAGTAGCTACATAAATAAGAATATTCTGTCTTGTTTATCATATTATTCTTGCTAAGTAATACCCACTAAGGTATTTAAACAGATGGAAGCTGCAATAGAGGCACTTACTTGTCTATGCCAAGAAATTTGGAAGACAGCTACCTAGCCAACTGATTAGAAAAGATCCATAGTTGTACCCATTCCAAAGAAAGGTGATCCCACAGAATGGAAATTATCGAACAATATTAGTATGTTGTTGTTGTTATGTGCTGTTGAGTTGGACCCGACTCATAACATCCCCTCCTTGGGTTTCCAAGGTGGTATCACTATGGACATAAATTGTCCAATCTTCCTTCTGAGGAGTGGCTGGTGAGTTTGAACCACCAGGCTTCTGGTTAGTAGTCAAGTGCCTTAGGCACTATGCCACCAGAGCTCCTCCCGATACTATAGCACACACTAAATAAATACTTCTTAACTGAATAAGTGGGTCAGTGATTCAAATACCTAGATTGAGTCTTATTTTCATACAAAAATAATATCAATATGAACAAGAACAGTAATTGTAGTTCTAGCAGCACCAAGTGATGACATTTACAGAGGACTTCTTAGTACTATGAATTTTTCTTAACACTTATATAAATTTAATCTTCACAATAACCCTCTCTGCATGCTTGGCATTTCTCAAGCTGGAGGAACAGAAGAAAAATTTCAAGCCTCGAATTGTGATATTGAAAGATTCTATGGGCAAAATATTGAATGATGCAGGAAACATCAAAAAAAGACTAAAGAAATAGAGTTGCTGTGCCAAAAAGAAATGTTCATGCTCATCCAGTTTAGGAGGCGGCACATGATCAAAAACTGATGGTACTGAAGGAATTGGTAAAAAACAAGGCTCCAGGAATTGATGGAATACCCACTAAGGTGTTTAAACAGACAGAAGCTGCAATAGAGGCACTTACTCGTCTATGCCAAGAAATTTGGAAGACAGCTACCTAGCCAACTGATTAGAAAAGATCCATGTTTGTACCCATTCCAAAGAAGTGATCCCAAAGAATGTGGAAATGATCGAACAATATTAATACATGCAAGTAAAATCTTTCTGAAAATAAATCAAAAATGGTTGCAGCATTATATTGACAAGGAACTTCCAGAAATACAAGCTGGATTCAGAAGAGGACGTGGACTGAGGGATATCCTTGCTGCTGTCAGATGGATCTTGGCTGGAAGCAAAGAATGACAGAAAGATGTTCACTTATGTTTTATTGATTATGCAGAACATGTGATTGTGTGGATCATAACAAATTATGGGTAACATTGAGAACAATGGGGATTCCAGAACACTTGATTGTACTCATGAGGAACTTGTACATAGATTAAGAGGCTGTCGTTGAAACAGAGCAAGGGGATACTGCATGGTTTAATATCAGGAAGAGAGAGTGCCAGGGTTGTATCTTTTCACCATACTTATTCAATCTGTATGCTGAGCAAATAATCCAGGAAGCTGGGCTATGTGAAGAATGTTGCATCAGGATTGGAGGAAGATTCATTAACAACCTACAATACACTGACGACACAACCTTGCTTGCTGAAAGTGAACATGACTTGAAGTACTTACTGATGAAGATTAAAGACTACATTCTGCAGTGTGGATTACACCTCAACATACAAATGAACAAAAATCCTCACAACTGGACCAATAAGCATCATCATAATATGTAGAGAAAAAGATTGAAGTTGTCAAAGATTTCATATTACTTGGTTCCACTATCAACACGAATAAAAGCAGTAGTCAAGAAATCAGACTTTGTATTGCACTGGGAAAATCTGCTTCTAAAGATGTCTTTAAAGTGCAGAATAGCAAAGAAATACCTTTGAAGGCTAAGGTGTGCCTAACCCAAGCCATGGTGTTTTCAATTATCTCATATGCATGTGAAAGCTGGACAATGCATAAGGAAGACTAAAGAAGAGTTGATGCTTTTGAGTTGTGTTGGTGAAGAATATTGAAAGTACCATGGACTGCTAAAAAAACTAACAAATCTGTCCTGGAGAAAGTTCAGCTTTAATGCTTCTTGGAAATAAGAATGGCCAGACTTCATTTCACCTACTTTGGTTATATTGTCAGAAGGGACCACTCCATGAAGAGGGATATCATGCTTGGTAAAGTGGAGGGTCAGCAAAGAAGGGGGAAGATCCTCAGTGAGGTGGATTGACACAGTGGGTACCACAATGGGTCCAGGTATGGCAAGGATTGTGAGGCTGGTGCAGGACCTGGCAGGGCTTGGTTCTGTTGTACATAGGGCCTCTATGAGTCAGAGCCTACTCGATGGCACCTAACAGCAACAACAACACAATGACCCTCTGAAGTAGGTACTGTAATTATACACATTGTCAGAGGAATAAAGAGGATGGAGGAGTTAAAAATCACTTTAAGCTAAAAGTCCAAGGTCACACAATTCTTAAGAAATAGAACCATCATTTGAACTTAGGCACCTTGAATCTGAACTTTATTTTCTGAGATATTATTGCTTATAGTGTTGCGATCCCATGTCCTTACTTATAATAAATTAAACTCACTGCTGTCAAGTCGGATCCGACTCATAGCAACCCCTCCTTGGGTTTCCAAGGCGATATCACTAAGGAAGTAGATTGCCCAACCTTCCTTCCAAGGGGGGCTGGTGGGTTTGAACTGCAAGCCTTCTGGTTAATAGTCAAATGCCTTAGACACTATACCACCTAACCATTTCAAAAGTGAGTGATGAGGATTAAATGTTTTAATCTATGCAAGGTCCTTAACGCAATACTTGATATGTACAGGCAGTTCCCAGGTTGAGTGTTATTATAACCCATAGTTATGAACCAACTCTAGTAAAGCCTATTATATTAAAAATTTGAGGTCCATACAATGGTTCCTAGGAGCTCTGGTAGCACTACAACAACAACAATGGCTCCTAATAACAAATGTGTGCTACTTTGTGACATCCATTATTGACATAATGACATTATTATGATGAATACTGTATTATGATAAAGATGTTTAATGTGTCTGGAAATATTCAATGTTTTTAAATGCATAAAAGGTGCAGTGTATAATATATACTAAGACAAATTTTTGACTGACTAACATTAGTTATGAAATGTATGTAACTCTTCCAATTTATATGCAAATTTCACTTAAAGACAGATTTAGTAACCGAACTCATCCGTAATCTGGGGATTACCTGTAGTGAGAACTCAATAAATAACAGACACTGTGTTATCATAACAGACATGTCAAGAGCCTTACTCAGTGCTTATAATGAGGTAGGCTTTCAACAAATGTTAGTTCCTGTCTTTTCCCCCTTCTTTAATTAGACCAAGTCAGACACAGATAATAGTGAGAAAGAATTAGGTCAGGGACACATTGCAATGCTCACTAAGAAAATGAGTTATACTTGTTACAAGCTGTGAAAGAATGGCATAAATTTAAGAAGAAAACAACATCCTATAACTGAGTGGTAGCATTTTGCTGGGATTACAATAAAAAAAAGCATCTTACCGTTGAATAATACTTATTACATTGAACCAAACCAAAACAAACTCACTGCCGTTGAGTCAGATCTCACTCATAATGACCACTCCTTGGGTTTCCAAGGCAGTATGACTATAGAAGTAGATTGTCCAGTCTTCCTTCTGCAGAGTGGCTGGTGGATTTGAACCGCCAGCTTTCTGGTTAGCAGTCAAATGCCTTAGGCACTACACCACCAAAGCTCTTATTACATTGACGGCATCTTCAAATGTCACATATCATTTTTATCTCATAACTGACCTTGAAAGGAAAGATAGAGTATCACAGTTTCCAGTTTACAAAGGGCCACAGTGAGTTGCTAAAGTAAAGAGCACTTAAGGATCAAATAGGAACTAGAAATGATATTTCTTTAATTATCTTAGACTAAAAATATAATTCATCATCATGCCGGGACATTTTTGAGAATAAAAGAGGAAACTCTTAACAAGCTGAGACAATAAACTGAATTTAAAAAAAAATTAAAAAATAACAAACAACTCACTGCCATTGAGTCAGTTTGATAGGAACTAACATTTGTTGAAAGCCTACCTCATTATAAGCACTGAGTAAGGCCCTTGACATGTCTGTTATAATAACACAGTGCCTGTTATTTATTGAGTTCTCACTACAGGTAATCCCCAGATTATGGATGAGTTCGGTTACTACATCTGTCTTTAAGTGAAATTTGCACATAAATTGGAAGAGTTACATACATTTCATAACCCCCATTGGGTTTCTGAGGCTGTAAATCTTTACGGAAGTAGATCGCCCCATCTTCCTTTCATAGAGCAGCTGGTGGGTTAGAACCACTGACCTTCTTGTTAGCAGACAAGTGCCTCATCCACTACATCACCAGAGCACCTTATAAACTGGATAAGACAAAGAAAGAGTGAAAGAAGGGACATTATACTTCAAGCCAACCAGGAGGTATTATGCCTTTTTCTTTTAGTAATGTTTTTCTTTAGCTTGTTCACCATTTTGTTTCTCTTCTCCTGATAACTATCACAGTCAGTTAAAATAAAAAGCAGCATTGGCACAATGGTTAAGTTCCCAGCTACTAACCAAAACAATGAACCCATTAGTGGCTGCACAGAAAAAAAGACCTTATCTCACATTCCTGTAAAGATTGCAGCCAAAGAAACTCTATTAGGCAGTTCTACTCTGTCTAGGGCTGCTATGAGTTGGAACTGACTTGAGGGAGCAAAACTACATTTAAAATTTTCCTCTTCCTTGATCACTTGTATTTAAGTTATTCCTTTTCCTCAAGGCTTCCATAGTTCTATTTGTGTATGCTACGTAAACCATTTGCTCTTAAGTTGACTCTGACGCATGGCGATCCCATGTTTGTCAAAGCAGAACTGAGCTCCATAAAGTTTTCAGTAGCTGATTTTTTGAAAGTAGATCTCCAGATCTTTCTTCTGAGGGGCCTCTGGATAGGCTCGAATCTCCAATCTTTAGGTTAATACTTAAGTACATTAACTGTTTGTACCACCCAGGGACTCCATATATCACATGTATGTGTGAAAATCAAACGTTATGATTAATTGAAAAGAAATGAGAAATTTCCTTGATTCATTTACGTGTGTGTGTGTGTTTGTGTGTGTGTGCTTTTTGAGTAACTTTCCTGGTCATGCACTGACTAGGATAACTTAATAGGGTCTGCTTCTAGGACTTCTATGAATGAATTTTCTCTTTGGCCAATGGAACTTCCTGTTATCAAATGTATTAAATAATAACACCAAATCAAATCATACTTGAGAAGGATTTGCCAATGTTGCTCAATCTATATAGCACTCCCACAAGAAAATGTAAGAATTAATAGTGGTTGCTGAAGATACAATTTTATAGTGACCTCTCTTTTTAATGACTAAGAGGGGGTGATGGAATTCAGTTTTGTAAGAAGAGTTATTACTAAATGACTGTTTTGCTTAAATTGTTTTCTCCATTTGCTGTGTTTAAAAATATGGAAATTATTTCCCTTTATGTTTACGAAATTATATTTATATTTTATTGAGAATTTTTGTTCAATTTTTTCATTATATACTTTTATCTTAGTCATGAATTGTTGATTGGGGTAGAAATAATTTGACGTTTTAGTAGAGTTTTAGACATTTATTGCATAGATACTTCACTCTCTAGCATTTCTAATATGGAAAAGAAGTTATTATTGCAACCTGCCCTGGCTTTCATAAAACTAAATAGCATGTTTCTGGCTTGATGGCCTTTTAATTTCCAGTAGAACACAGCTGGAAAAAAGCACCAATACGATTGAGGGAAAATATCCTGGTAAAATTGAAAAATTATTTGAGAAGAGATCATCAGTACTGATCATTTGATTCTCAAAGAAAAAGTCAAAGTAAAAACCATTTGAAGGTAGCTGATTAAGGTGACAAAGGGAATAGATAGTAGACTGGTAGGTAGGCCCAAGTGAGTATCAGTAGTGTATTGGCGTGTGGACTCTGTGAAAATCAGAAGACTGAGATTAGTACCTAATCTAATAAACCAAAGCAAACTCACTGCCATGGAGTCAATCCTGACTCATAGCAACCCCCTTTGGGTTTCTGAGGTGGTAAATCTTTATAGACAATCAGCTCCTTTGGACTAGTTGAAATATGAGTCTTGACTCACAAGAATGAGAGAGACTCAGATGCAAGAAATCAGAGACATACATGAATCCATTCACTCTATTTCTATGTAGGTGGAGGAGTATCCTTAAAAGATTATTGTGTGTATTTTTTCTGGCCCTGCTGTTTTGCATTTTGTTTTTACTCTTTAGCATAAGAAGCACCTTGCATGTCACCACCTGGAGACTTTGCTGGTTCCCTGACCAGGCAACAGAAATGTTTTCATGGATCATCCTCACACTCTGTTAGCCTAGATAGTCTAGTGTGTTATGTGCCTTCATATAGTTGATATCATTCTGATGCAGATTTTTTCCTTTTTGTCCTCTTGAACTTTTTATAGAGATTTAGAGAATAACAAAGTTCCATACCTAAAATTTATTCTCTGTTATACATAACAAATTATTTTGAACATGCGTTTTGTGGAAGAGACAAAAGTATAAATACACCGTGATTTTTATTGACATGGCCAATGGAGTGCAATATGCTAATATGTGCTTTTATATCAAAATTCAAACTGAAAAGATTAATAGCTCTGATGATTAGTTGTTGTTATTAGGTGTTGTCAAGTCATCTTCAACTCTTAGCAACCTTATGTACAATAGAACGAAACACTGCCTGGTCCTGTGCCATCCTCACAATCCTTGCTATACCTGAGCCCATTGTTGCAGCCACTGTGTCGATCTATTTTCTTGAGAGCCTTCCCCTTTTTGTTGACCCTCCACTTTACCAAGCATGATATCCTTTTCCGGGGAAAGGTTCTTTCTGACAACATGACCAAAGAAGGTGAGGCGAAGTTTGGCCATTCTTGCTTCAAAGGAGCATTCCGGTTGCATTTCTTCTAGGACAGATCTGTTAATTCTTTTAGCAGTCCATGGTACTTTCAGCATTCTTCGCCAACACCACAACTCAAAAGCATCAACTTTTAAATAATCTTCCTTCATTGTCCAGCTCTCACATGCCTAAGGGGCAATTGAAAATACATGGCTTGGATTAGGCACACCTTAGTCTTCAAAGAAATATCTTTACTCTTCAGCACTTGAAAGAGTTCTTTTGCAGCAGATTTGCCCAATGCAATACATCGCATGTCCTCACTGCTGCTTCCACTGGTGTTGATTGTAGAACCAAATAATATAAAGCCCTTGACAACTTCAAACTTTTCTGTATCGTGATGCTGCATATAGGCCCAGTTGTGAAGATTTTTGTTTTCTTTATATTGAGGTGTAATCCATACTACAGTCTATAGTCTTCAATCTTCATTAATAAGTGCTTCAAATCATCCTCACTTTCAACTATCAAAGTTGTGTCATCTGCATATCACAGGTTGTTAATGAGTCTTCCTCTAATTCTGATGCCATGTTCTTCTTCATATAGTCCAGCTTCTTGGATTATTTGCTCTGCATACTGATTGAATAAGTATGGTGAAAGGATACAACCCTGACGCACCCCCTTCCTGATTTTAAAAAATGCAGTATCCCCTTGTTCTGTTTGAATGACAGCCTCCTGGTGTATGTACAGATTCCTCTGAGTACAATTAAGTGTTCAGGGATTCCCATTCTTCTTAATGTTATCCATAATTTGTTATGATCCACACAATCAAATGCTTTTGCATAGTCAATAAAACACAAGTAATCATCTTTCTGGTATTCTTTGCTTTCAGCCAAGATCCATCTGACATCAGCAATGATATCCCTTATTCCATATCCTCTTCTGAATCCAGCTTGCGTTTCTGGAAGTTCTCTGTCAATATATTGCTGCAGCCATTTTTGAATTACCTTCAGTAATATTTTACTTGTGTGTGATATTAATGATAGCATTCAATAATTTCCACATTCTGTGGGATCACCTTTCTTTGGAATGGGTACAAATATGGATCTCTTCCAGTCAGTTGGCCAGGTAGCTATTTTCCAAATTTCTTGGCATAGCCAAGTAAGTGCCTCCAGAGTGGCATCCATTTGTTGAAATATCTCAGTGGGTACTCCATCAATTCTTGGAGCTTTGTTCTTTGCCAATTCCTTCAGTGCAGCCTCGACTTCTTCCTTTAATACTGTTGGTTCTTGATCATATGCCACCTCCTGAAATGGATGAATACTTACCAATTCCTTTTGCTACAGTGATTCTGTGCATTTCTTCCGTCTTCTTTTGATGCTTCCTGCATCATTCAATATTTTGCCCTTAGAGTCTTTCAATATTGTAAGTCTAGGCTTAATATTTTCTCTTCCGTTCTGATGATTAAACCAAAGAAACCAAATTCACTACCATTGAATCAGATCTGACTCATAGGGACCCTCCTTAGGTTTCCGAGGCAATGTCACTGTGAAAGTAGATTGCCCAACCTTCCCTTTGAGGAGTGGCTGGTGGGTTTGAACCTCAAGCCTTCTGGTTAGCAGTCAAATGTCTTATGTACTATGACACCAGAGCTCTTAAAGTAGATTGCCCAATCTTCCTTCCCAGGAGTGGCTGGTGGGTTTGAACCACCAGCCTTCTGGTTAGCAGTCAAATGCGTCACTAGGCCACCAGAGTCGATACACAAATGGATGAATATTAATTCTGGAGATTTTCAGTTTTGTCAGAATAAAATCCACACATTGATTAGAACTAGTGTGAGAAGCAGTATCATTTGAAATAATAATAATAATAATAAACAGTCAAGTTATTTTGATCTTCTTACCTTTTTTCTCAGTTACGTGTTTTGTTTGCATTACATAAACAACAGACCAGAGTGGCTGCATTTAAATTTTACTTCCCATTCTCTTTTATGAAGGGTCATGATGGAGAATTGTTGTAATTAGTAGGATGTGTAATTGCAATAGTCAAATAAGAATATAATTAAGTTACCCTCTTGATTAGTTCCTGAAAAGCTGATAGTGAGAAATAATTAAATACCATTCATAATATTTGAAATGAAAGGCTATTGACAAGCCTTGATCATTAAGGCACAAACACCAATATATTTTGACAAAATTTTTCAAACTGTTTAAATTATGTAAACATTTAGTGTGAATAAACTTCAAATTAGTCAAGGAATTCATTAGATAGATGTTTTATTTTACTGACCGCCAATAAAACTCCGAAGGTCTTAGAATATGTCTAATATCTATACTTCAGTGATAAAAGTTAAAAGTTTAATCAAAGGGAAAGTATTTTTGCGTTTGTCGACACACATGTTGATGTATATTCTCCTAAATTTTCAAAATAGTTGAAAAAAATCTTTGTGTTTATTATCAGTACAACAATGTACACCTACAATAACTTTTACTATGTAGTAAATGCAATTTTTTACAATTAGAAAGCCTGTGTATTTATGTACAGGTATCCTTGCTTTTCAAAAGTTCATTTTACATCACTTCACTTTTAGAAAAGACTTAAGTTAGTACCTGTTTTCACTAATAGAAGAGGATTTTAATTTTTATGTAAAAAGTCAAAAAGGGAAACTACATTCAGCCTGTGTTTTGTAGCAAGCTGTTAAATAAGGCAGCAGGAACCTCCAGCAGTGAGAGGGATGTCCTCAGTCTCCTTCCCCAGCAACTACATTCAGCATCTCAGCATCAAGCCACCAGAGCTTTGAAGTGTGTCTGGAAGAGTATATGTTAGTATTTTTTGGTATTATTTGGGTCTGGGAACCTTCAAAACTTTTTCCCACATAAATGAATGGTAATTGCTTATTTGCTTTAGCCATTTTGTCTTACGAAATTTTCACAGGAATGCTCTAATTTAGGATAGAGGGGGAAACCTGTATTTCTAGCTTTTTATTGATCACAGAGACATTCAATAATGTCTGTTGAATGAATAAAAACCAAAGCCAGTGTTGTTAACTGGGATGTGAAAAACAAACCATACCCACTGGCATCAAGTCAATTCCAACTCAGAATGTGAAGCTCTCCTTAATGTTAGTCCTCATCTTAATTCTTGCTGTTTTCCCCAAAGGAAGCCCCTATTTCAGTTTTGTCCACCCTCTCCACAAATCTCCAAGCCTCCTCTCACCACCCCAATGACATTCACAGATTGTCTTCCTTACCATCTACCTCACATTATCAATATGCGGCACAGGTTTTAGACGTTCTTGTGTTGGTCTCTAATTGCCCCATCTTTGTTCCCCTTTTGTAGGCATGGATCACTTCTTCAATCTCCTCTGCAGCTTGTATAAGGCAAAACTCTTATGTGTTAACATAATATCCTTGGTCTGGAGTCACATCTGTATATAATGTTTTTCATTGCACATTACTCCCTGAGTAAACATTTATAATGAGAAACAACAGGAAATGAGGACACACATGACAATTTTAGCCATGAATATGAATTTATTAAATGAAACTTATGGTAATAATGCATCAAAGGTTTCATGAGATTAATTGTGAAGAATTATGTAACAAGTATTTTTAATATTGTTACAACAAAACAAGATCCTTAAACCATTGTATTTGATAAAACAATTAATTTGCAATATAGTAAGGCCTCTGTCCTAATTTATTGTGTGAAATAGAAAGTGGGAATCTGTGTTCTGAGGGTTAATTGTTGTCCTCGGTGATGACACACATTCTTTCCTTGTGCTCTTTTAAGATTGCCTATGAGGCATGACTACTTGTGAAAATTGATATTCACGGTTTACGGGCCATGGGGAATAATCTGAATGGTAGCAATTCGTTAGAGGTGTTGAATATAGTTACATGTGCATGTTTATTAACAAATAAAATTTTATAAATGACAGTTTTAAGAATGCAAAATTTGTGCTTGGCCTGCCAGGACTATTTATTTTATTTTTTTGTTGAAATGTGGAGCCTCCATCATGATTTATATATTTATGTTTTATATGTATTTGTGGTTTATAGTGTAGTGCCTAAGGCACTTGACTGCTAACCAGCAGGCTGGCAGTTCAAACCCACCAGCCACTCCTTGGAAGGAAGGTTGGACAATCTATTTCCGTAGTGATACTGCCTCGGAAACCCAAGGAGAAGTTGCTATGAGTCAGGTCCAACTCGACGGCACATAATAAAAACAACAACAACAACAAACCATTGTCCCTAATTATCAAATTTGCATTTTATATAGAAATACATAGGACATAGAAATGTAAGTAAATTAAACATTTTGACCAGCATAAGTTTCTGGGTTTTATTTCCATTGTTCCTTAAGTAATAGGCCCTTCTCAAGGAGACTCTATTTTCTGAGATAAGTATTACCTACTGAAACTTTGAGTCAATCTCTGAGTCTGCAATAGATTATGTATGTATGTGTGTGCATATGTGTGTACACAGGCACATTTAGAATTACTTTTGAGCAACTATAATCCTTTATCTTTTGACATATGTTTGTTATAGTAATTATGGCAGTATATAGATAAATAGGGAACATTTCTTGGCGGCTGGGCACTTAAAATCTAGTATGCAAAATAAATTGAACAGAAAAACTTAAGTATGAAGATATAGCAAGAAAGATACTGATTGCTTCTGGATGAGGTAATCAGGAAGTCATTTTTGGATAAAGTGCCATTTAACTGAACCTTGAAAGACACTTGGCACAGCAACTGGTATGGGGGAAAAAAGAAAAAGAGCATTTTAAATTGAAGTGATGATGTGAACAAAGACAAAAAAAGGCCAAGAACTATGAGACATTTGAAGAAATGTGTGAAGTAAGACAGTCATGATAGAGAAAACCTAGAAAGTTAGTTTGATCCTGCAAGTGTTAAATGCTAAACTAAAATCTGTACCTTTTATCTACAAGATGAAAGGGACCATAAATGAATCCTTGAGGGGGGGCATAAGATGTAAACTGGACCCAAAGCTTAATACTCTTGCAACAAAGAAAATAACTTTTTTTTGTTGTTTTAAGCGCATTTCCAATTTGAGGTGGGAAGTCTGTTTCCTCTAGAGATTAGTTGTCTCTTGAGTGTTAGCTTCCAAATGATAATTACTACTGTGACATTTTTGTGGTCCCAGTGCTCTCTTAAGCAACTAAATACCTTGTGTATATTATGAAGTCAAAATACGTAATGCATTTAATGCTTTAGACATTTATAATTTTTCTCTGTTTATAAAATATTTTAGAGCTGAAATTTGGAATTATATTAAAGAATGACTGAAGGAGATACACAGGATCACTTTTGCTGTTGTCACGTGCCATTAAGTTGATATTGACTCATAGAGACCCTGTGTGAAAGAGTTGAACTGTTCCAAAACATTTTCTAGGCTGTAACCTCTATGGGGGCAGATGACCAGTTCTTTCTTGGAGCCACTGGGTACGTTTGAACCACCAAACCTTCCTTGATTAACAGCTGAGCGCTTAACCATTAAGCCACATAGGATCATCACTACATATTAATTTACCGGAAGACCTAGACTATCACCAGTTAATTCTTCAAGGAAAAAAAAAGAAAAAGAAAAAGAAAAGATGAACAAAATAGTTACAATTTTTCTTACTTTTTTCATAGATTGGAAAATACCTTTTGGTGGTCAGTGAACCAGAATTTTGAGAGTACTCTTCCATTTGACCTCTATTTTGTCAATACCTGTTTTTAAAGTGTTATTTCAGAATTGAGCACAATTGAGTCAGTCCCTGGGCTATGAATGCCAGACCCACAGACATCTCCTCCTTGCCCTTAATGTTATGTAATTTTACCCTCAGTTTGAAGGTATTGAACCAACCCCTACTCCAACAACTTCTTTATCACAATCACTTTCGCTTGCTGCCTCTGCAGTGTTTAAATCATTGCAAAGGTTTCAAGCCTCTTCTTGCCCTAAAAAAGCAAAAAACCCACTGCCATCAAGTCAGTTCCAAGTCATAATGACACTTTAGAACAGATTAGAACTGCCCTATAGGATTCCCATCCTGGGAGCTCTGGTAGCATAGTGGCTAAGACACTTGCCTGCTAACCAGACGGCTGGCGGTTCAAACCCACCAGCCACTCCTCGGAAGGAAGGTTGGGCAATCCTACTTCTGTAGTGATACTGCCTCGGAAACCCAAGGAGGGGTCGCTATGAGTCGGGCCGACTCGACGGCACATAACAAAAACAACAACATAGAATTCCCAAGGGTGTAAAACTTTACAGGAAACAGACCTTGCACTAAAGTAAGGCTATATAAGAACCATGTGCATATTTTCTAATTTAACTACAAATTTAACTTAAGGGCACAGTTAGGAGCAGCACTCCATTGTAACCCAGGGACTGCCTGTTCTTCCAAACATGGTCTTCTCTTGTTTTGAACATCTCTCTGTATAAGTCCAGCCAAATAATGCATTAGGTATTTTATCAGCTTTATTATTCAATTTGCTCATCTTGCAATCCGTTGAAACTCTCAGCCCTGCCAAACCTCATCTTATTTGTGCAATTAATTTTCTGAATCTAAAGGCACTTTATATGTATCATTGTTAAAGTTTATCTCACCTACTTTGGTCATATTGTCAGAAGGGACCATCATTCTCTGGAGAAGGATATCATGGTTGGTAAAGTGGAGGGTCAGAGGAAAAGGGGAAGACCCTCAACAACATGGATTGACACAGTGGCTGAAATGATGGGCTCAAGCAGAGCAAGGATTGTGAGGGTGGTGCAGGGCAGGGTGGTGTTTTATTCTGTTGCACATAGGGTCTCTCTATGAATCAGAGCCAACTAGATGACATGAAAGTTTATGTTGTTGGGTTTGGCTCAGCACTGCATACTATTGTGAACTTTATAAATAATGGTGATATATGTATCTGTAAAGTTTGCATTTCCCATCTTTAGGCTGTTGAAACGTTGAGCAGGGAAATGATATAAAACTCATCTCAGAGCTGAATGCGTGTATCGATAGTTTGTCGCATTTCTTTTGTCCTGATATAAATAAAAATGGAATCAGTTTGATGTATGCAGGAAAAATTCTACCAGGATTGAAGTTTTGGCAAAAACAGCTATTCAATATTTTTAAAACAATGGTTGCATTGTTTTTTATCATTTGGTCAAGATTTATGATTTTGCTGCCAAGAAATTCAGTAGCTAATTTTAGGTGAGTAAAATCTAGTGGCTCATTGATAATCTTGGAAAATCTAAATGGATTGAGACCCTATTGCAACATGAGTGAAAAAATC